>NC_134876.1:47898314-47968314 GCF_041734735.1 Babylonia areolata | reverse complement strand
CAACAAAAAGACACAATGATACATGCATACTAAAAACACACGAATACACCCGCACGCACAAATCATCTCGCTCCAAATCCAACCCACAAACCCACACCCACTCCACAAATATGCACACACACACACACACACACACACACACACAAGAGCACCAATCACATCCTGGCTGTTCAAGGCATATGAACATGTGTGCATTTAAAAATAGTAAAAATAATAGGTGAGAAATTAACTTGTTAAAACATAAAAGTGAAGACAAGGAGATTCACCCAAGGAACAGCTTTTCATTTTCAATCTTCTCCATGTCTCCCTTGGTCTTCCACGCACACTCTCGCGTTCTTAGCTTTGTTTGACCTAAGTTTGTCTCGAAGAAAAGGCAAAGTGAATGAAGAAGATGCTAGTGATGAGAAAACCACATAGTGAGAGAGAAAAAAAAAGGAAAAGTATTTTCCTTTCGACTGGTTCGTGGAAAGAAAAAGAAAAACGCGGAGGTCGTTACAAATGTGATACCGCAGTAGATTATTTTCGGTTTCGCTACATACAAAGCTGGAAAAAGCAGCCAGGCAAATTTATCGCGGACGTAAACACAGACACCTTGCTATCTCTCCCGGTAGCTGAATTTAGGACTTCTTAAAACGGTAATTCTATCTTACCGAGTCTGAATTTAGAGAGAGAGCAGAAGGAATCGAAGATACCAGTGCAAACAGGTAAGTAAGTAATTAAATGTCCACAAGTGTGTCTGTTCGCTCTCTCTGTGGGTGAGTTGCAGTTCAGTTAAGTTCCTTTACTTTATTCCACGTCTCTCCAAATTTCTGAGCGGTCAAGTCACTCGGATGAGACAGTAAAGCGAGGTCCCGTGTGCAGCACGCACTGGACGCTCTGAAAAAAACAAACCATGGAAACAAAAGTATTGTCCTCTGGCAAAAATTCTGCAGAAAAAATCCACTCTGACAGATACACAAACACATACGCATGCACTCAAGACCTGAATAGCGCGTTGGGTTATGCTGCTGTCAGGCATCTGCACAGCAGATGTGGGTGTATCCTGTATGGATTTGTCTGAACGCAGTGAAGCCTCATTGAAAAAGTGAAACTGACACTGTCAGGTGGCGACCGACAGATGGGTTGTGAGTTGTCGTAGATACCGAACCCGACCTCACTGCACTGCTAATTATAATGAACTTCAAATAAGAACACATTTGTGTGTCTCTGCATGCAATTGCGTGTGTGCAAGCCTGTGAGTGGCAAACGCGTTTTGTTTCTTTTTATTTATTTATTAATTATTATTATCATTATCAAAAGTTTCACCCATTTGATATGAGCGAGCGCATGCGGAAACAGAGAGAGAGAGACAGACAGACAGACAGAAAGAGAGAGAGAGACATACATACATATATGAATACAGACAGAAAGAGACAGAGGCCAACAGAAGAACACCCAACACACGTTTTACGCTTTTCTCTTTATTTACCTGTAGTACAAAGTTTCAGTAAGGTGAGAGGTCGCACATTCTAAACAAAATATACACATAGAATTTTTTTTTTACATATACAATACACGGTAATGTTTAATTTAATACACACATTAGGGTCCTTCTTGAAACATGTATCTCAAATATATAAACATACAAAAAAGAAATCGGTCTTGCTAATTTCATAACATTTCTTTTAATCTGTTCGTCGAAGTAGGATACACCACTTGCTAAAATTGCTCTAACAATCTCTCACTAACAGCACAACACATTCAATTTCAGCTTGGTATATTACAAAGCCTTCCTGCGTGAAAGAACAAAAAAAACACGATGTCAACTGACCGATGAGTTAAAGAAATATCAGAAAAGAAAAGCAGAGTAATAAGATGAAGAAACGGAAGAGAGACTGAGTGTAGGGACGAAGTAAAGAAGAAGAAGAAGAAGCAGAAGACGAAGAAGAAGAACTAAGAACTCAATTGAAGTATTAAAAGTTTATCCATGGTTTGTTCCAATGTGCCTCTGAGAAGAAGACGAATGTAGCCTATATCATCCTTGAGGGTTTCTTTTTTCTTGTCTTTCATGGTTAATATTGAAAAAGATTGTATCATCTGAAAAAAAAGATAGTAGCCAATGTAACCAATGTAACCTGCAATGGGTAACTGAGAGTTTCTGAGGATTTAACACCAAGAAACAAAATTAATATTAATACATTCATCCATTAGTTGCAGCCCACTACGATGCTATGAACATTTTTTTGTTGTTGCTAAACATATCGGATGATCGACTGATACTAAAACGATTAAAGAATATATATATATATATATATATATATATATATATATATATATATATATATATATATATATATATATGTGTGTGTGTGTGTGTGTGTGTGCGTGTGTGTTTGTGTGTGTGTGTGTGTGTGTGTGTGTGTGTGTGTGTGTGTGTGTGTGTGTGTGTGTGAAATTATAGTAATGTTAATTTTACCTCATTTAGACAATGCTGTGTCGTAATCGTTATACACAAGCATACGTATACACGCTCCCTCCCCTCCCTCACCCTCCTTTTCTTATCATGCAGAGTGACACAAACAATTAGTGACAGGAAAAAGCAAATCAGGAAGACCAGCAGTGTCCCAGAAATAAGCGAAAAGCAAAAGATTGTATAGCGAGGTATCTAAATGATTCTGCTAACTGTATGCTTGCTGCTCTGCCAACTATATGCTTGCTGTTTGAAAACAAAACAGTCTGGCCCATAAAAGCGCTTTCGAAACATCCTTGTTGAAAACAAACAAACAAACAACAACAACAACCAAAAGAACAACAAAAACATATCGATAGAGACTGTTGAGGAACTTTCCTGTTGACTGTTTTGTTTATTTGATGGTTGTTTGTTGTTGTTGTCTTGTTGTTGTTGTTGTTTTTTAATCAAGATCGCCTACCAGTAGGATCACACGTCTCTAGTATTCGTATCCGTCTGGCATTGTGATTCTGAAAGAGGACGCTGACTTTCAGGTTTAACCCTCAAGGACTACTATTTATGATACGGAGTCTGTATGGGGTTATTAGCATGCACATCGTAACCTGACTTTCCTATCCCCAGATGATAGATAGATAGATACTGAAATAGACAGATTGGAGAAAGAAAGAGAGAGAGAGAGAGAGAGAGAGAGAGAGAGAGAGAGAGGGAGAGAGAGAATAAGACAGACAGACAGACAGATATACAGGCAGACATGCAGACAAACAGACCGATAGCTAGACAGAGACAAGAGGCAGAGAGAATCATCACATCCTCAAACCCACTATCACACCCACAGCAGTCTTTGTATTGCAGTGCTTTTCTCATCAGGGCACACCTCTCTCACCATGTGTCCGGCAGCTGTTACACCAAACACAGACACAACTGGAGGAAGCGAACGCGTGAAAGGAAAGGGATTTTTTTTTTATTTTATACGCTCCTGCCCGCCCCCTACCCCCACCCACCCATCCACCACTACCATCAGGTATTGCCTACGTTCGTTTCGCCTACAGACTGACAGACTTGTTGTTTTGCCTACAGACTGTCAAACGGGTGTATTTGTTTTATCTACATTCTGTCAAGTACGTTCGTTTTGCGCACAGACTAACTTTTTTTGTTTTGTTTTTTTAACTACAGACTGACAAGTAGGTTTGTTTCGCCTACAGACTGTCAAATACATTCGTTTTGCCTACAGACTGACAACTAGGTTCGTTTTGCCTACAGACTGACAAGTAGATTCGTTTTGCATACAGACAGACAAACTTGTTTTGCCTACAGACTGTCAAGTAGATTCGTTTTGTCCACAGACTGACAAACTTGGTTTGCCTACAGACTGTCAAGTAGATTCGTTTTGCCCACAGACTGACAAACTTGTTTTGCCTACAGACTGTCAAGTAGATTCGTTTTGTCCACAGACTGACAAACTTGGTTTGCCTACAGACTGTCAAGTAGATTCGTTTTGCCCACAGACTGACAAACTTGGTTTGCCTACAGACTGTCAAGTACATTCCTTTCACCTACAGACTGTCAAGTACATTCCTTTCACCTACAGACTGTCATGCACATTCGTTTCGCCTACAGACTGTCAAGCACATTCGTTTTGCCTATAGACTGTCAGCTACATTCGTTTCGCCTACAGACTGTCAAGCACATTCGTTTTGCCTATACAGACTACCACGGTTCCTTTCGCCTGTACCTTGTGCATGAGACTACCTGTACCTTGTGCATGAGACTACCTGTACCTTGTGCATGAGACTACAGTACTATAAACATCCAAATGCATTTGTTAACGATAGTGAACTCTCTCTCTCCTAACGAACCAGTCCTTATTCGTATCTTATTAACAATGTTCGACAGCTTAAAACAATTTCAAAATCATCATGTAGTATGTCATTCCCATCTAGCCTGGATAGAAATAAATGGGGTTTTGGGGTGTTTTTTCTCAAGAACACACCAGAATCGAAACTTCATTTTTTTTACTCATATGTCCCAAATACTGTGAAATAAGAAATGAATTTTTGTAGCCCAAGTATTATCAAAATCCATCTGTGTTTGAATTATACTTACTTATGTCTAATGTTAATGAGCCTGCTTAAATTCAGCTGTTCTGTTTTCTTAATAAAGGAATAAATGTGCTAATGCAAACTACAAAACCGAAGTAAACATTCCCTTGTACACAGTACATGTGATCACTCATGGCACTGTCCGCAAACTGATCCTTGAGATATGAATGGTATTCATTTTAGAAAACATTCAGGCTTTTAAATGAAGACAATATGGTAATCCACAAACAAACACCCGAGTAAAAACAGACCGATTTTAAGAGAAAGATTCTTGAAATAGGTGGTTGATCTTATAATACATTGCAAATCAGTTCAGTTTCGAATCTTCTTTTGAGAAACATAGGGGCACAACAGAACATTATCTTGAACACAAAAACAGCTTTGTTGTGTGTATGTTTCGTTCAGAATTTATTTCAGTCTTTTACTCGTTCATAAAGGCATATTTAATCCTTTCCAGGTATTCGTGTTGCCTTTGATTGGCTGCGCGGATCACAGTTACATCACTGTTGCCCGACCATTGTGATGGAAAACAGTGTTATAAATTCTCCGGAGGGAATTTCAATGCCTGTGTGTATCTTTTCCTTACCCTCCTTTTCCAGATATGGGTTTCTGTGCACAGCACCGATGCCCTGCCCAGGTAAACGCTGTGATTCTGTGACGCAAGATGAACATGGAGCGCAGTGTATGAATAAGGAAACATTCTTATATAAGTATACGGCAGAACCATGGAAACTTTCCCAACTGAATTAACAGCTGAATGCAAATGATGAGCTCTGCATGGCTCCTAGGGTGCGTGCGTTCTTTTTTTTTTTCTTCTTTTTCTTCTTCCCCCGCCCCCCCTTCAAATTGACGTAATGGGTTTAAAATTGAATCAAGTATAAAAGAAACGTTAGATGGCTGTGGGTTTTAACGAAAAGTCTTAACTACCTTTTGAAACAAACGTTATGGGTTTAAAATTGAATCAAGTATAGAAGAAGACGTGGTATGTACACATAAGCATGGGTTAGAAAAAAAAACAACAACAAACACGCCCCCCACCCACCCCCCACCCCAAAAAAAAGCATTTCTGTGAGGATTGCGGTTTCAAACCTGGATGTGGGCAAGGTTCCTTTTTAGTACAGCGTACCACACAACTGCAGACACTGAAGCTACCTTTCCTTTCTCGCATTCCTTCTGCTAATTTACTGTTGAATCGAGTGAGAAAATGCACACCAGAACGAGAGAGAGAGAGAGAGAGGGTCGAAAGAAAGAGACAGAGAGGGGGAATGAACGGAATCGAGAGGGGAGAAGGACAGGGGGGAGGGGGAGGAAGAGAGGGGGAGAGGGGAAGAAGGGGAAGAGGGGGAGAGAAAGAGAGAGGGGAGACAGAGGGAAAGAAGGGGAAGAGGGAGGGAGAAAGAGATAGGGGAGACAGAGGGAAAGAAGGGGAAGAGGGAGGGAGAAAGAGATAGGGGAGACAGAGGGAAAGAAGGGGAAGAGGGAGGGAGAAAGAGAGAGGGGAGACAGAGGGAAAAAAGGGGAAGAGGGAGGGAGAAAGAGATAGGGGAGGCAGAGGGAAAGAAGGGGAAGAGGGAGAGAGAAAGAGATAGGGGAGGCAGAGGGAAAGAAGGGGAAGAGGGAGGGAGAAAGAGATAGGGGAGGCAGAGGGAAAGAAGGGGAAGAGGGAGGGAGAAAGAGAGAGGGGAGACGGAGGGAAAGAAGGGGAAGAGGGAGGGAGAAAGAGATAGGGGAGGCAGAGGGAAAGAAGGGGAAGAGGGAGGGAGAAAGAGAGAGGGGAGGCAGAGGGAAAGAAGGGGAAGAGGGAGGGAGAAAGAGAGAGGGGAGGCAGAGGGAAAGAAGGGGAAGAGGGAGGGAGAAAGAGAGAGGGGAGACGGAGGGAAAGAAGGGGAAGAGGGAGGGAGAAAGAGAGAGGGGGAGGCAGAGGGGAAGAGGGGGAGAGAAAGAGATAGGGGAGGCAGAGGGGAAGAAGGGGAAGAGGGGGAGAGAAAGAGATAGGGGAGGCAGAGGGGAAGAAGGGGAAGAGGGAGGGAGAAAGAGATAGGGGAGGCAGAGGGGAAGAAGGGGAAGAGGGAGGGAGAAAGAGATAGGGGAGGCAGAGGGGAAGAAGGGGAAGAGGGAGGGAGAAAGATAGGGGAGGCAGAGGGGAAGAAGGGGAAGAGGGAGGGAGAAAGAGATAGGGGAGGCAGAGGGGAAGAAGGGGAAGAGGGAGAGAGAAAGAGATAGGGGAGACAGAGGGAAAGAAGGGGAAGAGGGAGGGAGAAAGAGAGAGGGGAGACGGAGAGGGGGAAGGGGGAGGAAGAGAGGGGGAGAGGGAAAAAAAGGGAAGAGGGAGAGAGAAAGAGATAGGGGAGACAGAGGAAAAGAAGGGGAAGAGGGAGGGAGAAAGAGAGAGGGTTGGGAAAGACAGGGTGGGTAGAGAGATGATGCAGTGAGAGAGAGAGGGAGAGACAGACAGAGAGACAAAGAGAGAGAGAATTAAACAGAATGTAACTTTAAACTGATGAAAGAGACTAGAGTGCGGCCTGTAATGTAATCTTACTCTGCAATGAATTAAGAGTTTTACTTTTAGGTACGTATTCTGGGTTGGGGGAAAAAGAGAGAAAAAGGCCCTTTTTAAGAGGCTCAGGAAAACACGGATCGAGGCTAAGTGCAGCTTAAACAGCTTAAAACCTACTCTGTTTTCTATTCTCAACGACTCTAATGTTGGCCACCCGTGATTTCTTCATCACTCGGTGAAGAAGGACTTCCCCTAAAAAAAAAAAAAAAAAAAAAAAAAAAATTTTTTAGAGGAAATAGACAGACTGGAGAGAAGTGAAAACTTGTGAAAAATCGAATATCTGTCTATCTGTATGTGTGTGCAAGCGGGCGCGTGTTACTGAAGCCTGATTGAATGGGCGATTGAGAGCAGCTCTTCGTCGGACCTACCAAGGCTGGCAGCCTGATGTGCAAATGACTCCGTTTGTGAAGCGCTCAGAGCTTAGTCCCTGATCGAGAATAGACGCTATGTAAGTATCAGTAAAAACAGTGAAACAGTGAGTGAAAGTAACAAGAATATAATTATACAGTATTCACGCAGACTGTTAAAATCTTACAGAGACGGGGGGTAAGAGTGGAAGTATTAAGACAACAGCTTGTTTGCAAAAAAAGAGGAAAATACAAACCAATGCCGTCATGAAATTCTGTCGCTGCAAGAAAGTATTAAATTAATCTCTTGTGAAATGTTGTCGCAAGAAGAAAAAGAAACTAACTAATCTCTCGTAAAAGTACCGAATCTCTAGTGAAATTCTGTCGTCATATTTTTTCACTGTTATTATTACTGTTATCATTATCACCATCACGACTAACAGCATCATGTAGGAATCAAATTAACTATCGTCAAATTTCTTTACAAGTACCATGATCTAAACCGAGACACAAAATGTATAACTACCACTTAAAAATATAAGGACAAAAGTACAAACCACGTGTATGTACAACAGAAAAGGTTAATAGATATACACCAAGGAGACGTATGTGTTTAACACATACGTATCGAAAAACACAGATGTGTAGTATAAAAATCATTCAAACCAAAAAAAAAAAAAAGAAAAAGAAAAAAGAAAAAAAAAGGTAAACAGATGTGTAAATATATTATAATGAAATAAAAAACGAAACAAAGTTTATGCTCTTCTATCAGCTCGTGATTGTCAACAATAAAAATGAATCAAGAAGACAGGTGGGCTACACGATATTTTGTTCTTCTCCGAATCTGCTGGCGACAACGAAAAAAAAAAAAAAGTCGAGAAATGTGGTCGGTACATTTACTGCGTAAGTGAAGGATACAAGCACAGAAATTACACAATAATGTTCTATATGTACAGCTGGGGACGAATTGTATCATTAATACATTCACATTATCAGATCGATTCTACATTAAGTTATAAACATTTACAGGTATCACGACTTTATTCACGAAACAAAATACAACTGATGAAATATAGCCATGATCAGATAAATAGATTGATGGACAAACGGAGGGGGAAAGAGAAGGAGACAAGTGGATACAAGGATAGAACTGATACACAGGTATAGGTAAGCAAGTGTAGACGGACAGACAACTGACATAATCAGAGACTGATAAGAGGGTGAGGCAGAGGGGAGATGAGGGGGTGGGGGGGCAGAAAGAGAGAGTGAAGGGAGAGAGAATGAGGGACGGGGGAGTGTGATGGCAGAGGTGGAGAGAAAAGAGAGAAACATGTAAGACAGAAAGAGGGAGAGAGAGAGAGAGAGAGGGGGGGAGAGAGAGAGAGAGGGGAAAGACAGTGAAAGGGGAGAGAGAGAGAGAGAAAGAGGAAAGACAGTGAAGGGGAGAGAGAGAGAGGAAAGAAAGTGAAGGGAGAGAGAGAGAGAGAGAGAGAGAGAGAAAGACAGTAAAGGGAGAGAGAGAAAGAGGGGGAGAGAGAGAGAGAGAGAGAGAGAGAGAGAGAAAGACAGTAAAGGGAGAGAGAGAGAGAGAGAGAGAGAGAGAGAGAGAGAGAGAGAGAGATTATAGGGGGCTGAGTGGGTCGGACTGTCCATCAAAAAACAAAATCAACAACAGCAATAAATAACAACAAACATATATCCCAATATAAAAATCACAAAGAAAGTCTACTTGTTCACCACAAATGAACGACTAATTATTATTTTCTTCTTTTTTTTTTATAAACATAACAAACATTTGGTGCGAGTCTGTGTGTGTGTGTGTGTGTGTGTGTGTGTGTGTGTGTGTGTGTGTGTGTGTGCGTGCGTGCGTGCGTGTGTGCGCACGCGTGCGTGCAATTGTGTATGAGTGTGTGTGTGTGTGTGTGTGTGTGTGTGTGTGTGTGTGTGTGTGTGTGCGTGTTTGCGCGTGCGCGTACAGAAAACAGAATACATCAGCCCATACATACATCCGCGGATAATAACTATTATCATCATCATTATTATCTTAAACTGAGCATCATTTCTACAGTATTACAAAATAATGGTCGTTGCATTCTGACAAGAAACGAGAAAATCAAAATCCAATAAACTACAAATGAGTCATCGTAACGAAAAACACTGAAAGTAACTTTAAAGTGTATCTTTAACACACACACGCAAAAAAACACCTGCCACTTAAAAAACCCATTCATGTCATAGTTCAAAGATTTACATGCTATTCTCTAAAGAAAACGATAAAAGAACACACACACACACACACACACACACACGCGCGCGCGCGCACGCACGCACGCACAGCATGGGTTGATTCACAGAGAGCGACACGAACAACATTTACAATATGCACTTTCTCATGATAATTGCGGTGGTGGTTATTAATGATAGAGCCAATTCTTCCCATTGGAAACTCGATAACTGTATCAATGGATACTCTCTAAACCTGCTACAGCTTGGCGAACAATAATTAAAAAAACAACAACAATATCACGAATAATAAAAACAATATATGAATAATTGAATGTTTGTGTGTTTGTGTGTGTGTGTGTGTGTGTGTGTGTGTGTGTGTGTGTGTTAGGGGGAGAGTACAGGAGTGTGACTGCCATGAAACTGGCTGATCATGCCACACTAACAATAAAGAATTTAAAATGAAATAAGAAAACAACTCTGAGCTACTTGTATGTCCGCATCATGACTATTATAATTACCACAAAAAAGAGCACAACAATCTGACGTGTGACTGACAAACGGGGAAAAAAACAAAGTTAACATTTAAACAAACTGCCACTGGCCAAAGTGCGACATTAAAGCACATCCACACACACACACATACACACCGATATAACAGGGTTTGTTTTTTTTTGCGAGCCGAGGTCACTGAGGTGATCTATATGGAGTCAGTCAACATGTGCGCGCACGCTACTTACTCTTGTGCTGACAACCCGTTGACAGCAGTTGCCCACTGCTTTCTCTGTTCTCCACGACCATCTCTATCGTCAGCCATAGCAGGGATTTTTTTTCTTTTTTTTTCTTTTTTTTTGCTGGACGACTTCCACACACAAAAAAAAGAAGAAAAAAAAGAAGAAAGGATAAAATGGTGGGTGGGTGGGGAAACTTCACAACTACACGAAAATGTCACGTCTTTTTCTTTTTCACCAGAACTGCCATGGTCCAACTCCACGAATAGGGTCAGTGCCCGAGTGCTTATTCATTAGCCACAGACGAAACCTGTCCAAGATGCTTCCGCCAGCTTGCTCATCTTGTCAAGGGTGTCAACAAGTTCTTCCTCCATTTTGTCCACACGTAAGAGCTATCACACTGTTTCCAATAGATCAGTAATTATGCTTTCTCACTGAGTCCGCTGTCCTTGCATGCCTCCACCAGCAGTGGAAACGAACTCACAACCGTTGTATTCTTTGAAAGTCAGGTGGGCTCCCTGTGTCAAGCCCCTAACAGTTGTTGTGGCAGTTTTAGCAAAGTTCACGGTGAAGAGAGAGTGAGACACACACAAGCAAGCAAATATCCAACAAATCAACAAGAAAATAAAAGATTTCAAAAGCATCTTGCTGAGGTATTTGTGGACACAGACACAATACGTACAATCGGAGTCGTTCTTCGTAAAAATAGTCACTGATGAATTTCAGTGACAATAGAAACATGTTATTTCTAGACTTCATGTTGTATAAACTGTCATTTGTGATGTTCCATATTTACTATAAAAAAAACAAACAAAAAGAAGACAAATACAGGAGCAAGCAATTCTACATTGTGTGAAACCAAAATACAAAATTTTAAAGATAGTTGTGGAGAGTTTCTTTGTTGCTAAGATTTGGTACCCATCAGTTTTTGTGCTTCTCGAGTTCATCAAAGTTCTCCAAGCATCGCACTAATAGTTTTTAATGACAGCCAGTTATGACCGGTCTATGAATGAACTCAGGACTAAACGTTGCTCTTTAATCTTAACAGGACACAAGAATACTATTGCTTTTGAAGATTTCTACAAATATGAAGAGGGCATTATCAACCATTTATTGCTCTAGGTAACATCCCTTTGCAGGTCATCACGAATTCGGATCTAGACAACACACGTCAAGCTCACGGAATGAACAATGCTATGATGACGGAACATTTCTAAGACGACTTGTGTCGGCAACCAGAGATTACCCCGCCTATCATCATCATCACCATAATCATCATTGTCATCACCATCATCATCACAAAGTGTTCAAACACGTCATCCGTGAAGTAACAGTTCCCCTTGACCATGCCACATATTCCTCTCTCTGTCTCTCCACACAGTTAGCCTTTCTCTCCACCCACGCTGATAGGCAGGGTGGTGGTGGCGGTAAGGATGAGGGTGGAAGGGCAGGACAGCACGTTGCATCCAAAAACCCCAACACCCTCAACCCCCACCCCTCATTCTTGAAGAGGCTGCAGGAGGCGGAATCAGCCCCGGCACTGGCCTCGTCGCTCCCGACTGATGTAGTGGCGCAAGCGGCGGTTCCACTTCTCCTTCCAGCGCACCACCTTGGACTTGCGGTCCACGATGTATCCGGGTCGGTTGTCCCCCCGGCGGCGGCGGGCCACGATGAGGTAACGACGGTTGAGGCGAATCTTGGGGCACTTGCAGCGGAGGTCCTCGCGAGGCACCCACAGGTAGGTCTCGCCGCGCCGCGCCCGGTCGGCGGAGGATCTGGGGAAGGAGCTGATGACGTTGATGCTGAACTTGACCCAGTCGTCCTCCGTCTCCCGGGACAGGATCTGGGCCTGGATGGCTGCAACAGGCGACAGCGAGGGGCTCTTTTTATTTATTTGATTATCATTTTTTAATGATGTACTTAAAGAAAAGTTCTTTGTCCAGAGTATGTTAAAACTTGAACACACTTCAACAAATATACGAGGTCTGGAGTGTGTGTGTTAAAACTGGGATACACTACCTACCTACCTACCCCCCCCCCGTCCCCCCGCCTCCCCTCTCTCTTTCACTCTTTGTTCCGCGTTTAATACTCCCCGCGCACATACATGCACATCTTCACTGGCACACAACGCACACACTTCCACAACTACACCCCCCCTCCGCCCCCCCCCCACCACACACACACCCCACTCACACGCAAGCAAACTCTCCGTGTGTATATCTTATGAATGTCCACTCTTTTCCGTAAGTCGCACTGTCTCATAAGGATGCGATGGGCTCTGGGGGCAAGGTATCCGTATCCTAGGTGAAAGTTGGGAAAAGTAACGTACCGTTTTAAGTAGTTACTATACAATATAATGACACTTCGAATTTCGACAACAGTAAATATTTTTTTTGTTTTTCAGAACAGGGCGGCTTCCATCGATGAAATGGTATGCGTTAGTGAGTTATTTCTTGGCTTCAACAATCTGTTTGTGTATGAATGGAAGGGCAATAAGACGGGAAGAAAAGAAATGCCTTTCTGAAATATGTCAAATAAACGACTGATGTGCTGAACCGGAAAAAGCCCGATTTCAAAAAGATCTTCTCTTTTCAGAACTCACCTAATTTGTTTTCGCTCTCAGTACAACATTACAAACAAATCTCTCCAAATCTTCTTTGCTATTTCCTGTGTGCTGTCTTCGCTGTTTCCTGTTTTCACCCTCTTAATATCTCATCATATTTTTTGACTAGTCTATGTGCTCTATGTTAATAAAGGACAAACCAGAGTGTGTTCTCTTCCCCCCACGAAAGGAGTCTGTGATAAACGGCAATCAAATTAACATTTGAACAACTCTAGCGCTAAGTTGTGCGAGAGGGGGAAAACATTGACGCAATTACTGCGAGTCCCTGAGGATTCTGGCGATGAGGATGACGCCTCACTTGATTAGAAACACTTTGATCTGCTCCTTATTATTCATCAACCTCGTCAGACTCACAGAGAAACATAAAAAAGAAAGAAGTGATAGCTGTGCCCGTCAAATGCATAGTCATTGGTTGCAGTTCCTTTTCTTTTTAACCACAGTTAATTAATTTCAGGGAGTGATTAAGCTGGCCATTCACACAAAATTCGATTGGAAAGGATATCTGGTGGTCTTTGAAGTGTTTCATTGGCAAAGTTTTTGCGGAAATCATTGATGACTTTTGGAAAAGGAGTTTTGTTTTGTGGTTACAAACGATTGAAATGAAACAGAAAAGCGGGACACGGAAAGGCAGGAGATAGAGATAGAGGGATAGATGCAGAGAGAGAGAGAGAGAGAGGGGGGGAGATGGAGATAGAGATAGCGGGACAGATGCAGTGAGAGTAAGAGAGAGAGGGGGGGGGATAGATGCACACACAGAGAGAGAGATGGAGATAGAGGGACAGATGCAGAGAGAGAGAGAGAGAGAGAGATGTAGATAGAGAGAGAGAGTGGGGGATAGATACAGTAAGAGAGAGAGAGGTGGAGATAGAGATAGAGGGACAGATGCATATAGAGAGATGTGGAAATAGAGATAGAGGGACAGATGCAGAGAGGGTAGAGAGAGAGAGAGAGAGAGAGAGAGAGAGAGAGAGATGCAGAGAGAGAGAGAGAGAGAGATATGGAGATTGAGATAGAGGGGCAGATGCACACACACACACACACACACACACACACACACACACACACACACACACACACACACACACACACACACAGAGGGATAAATGCAGAGAGAGAGAGAGAAAGAGAGGACAGATGCACAGAGAGAGAGATGAAGATAGAGAGAGAGAGGGGGGATAAATGCACAGAGAAAGAGAGAGAGAGAGAGCGGTGGAGATGGATAGAGAGAGAGAGGGATAGATGCAGAGAGAGAGAGAGGTGGAGATAGAGGTAGAGGGACAGATGCAGAGAGAGAGAGAGAGAGGGGGGGGGGATAGATGCACAGAGGGAGAGAGAGAGAATGAATGAATGAATGAATGAATGAATGAATGAATGTTTTTTTTCCAACGGAACGGTGGAGGTATTAGCAAACTGGCTGACTTACATTGCCGTTGTTTAAAAGATACACACACACACACACACACACACACACAGATCTCTCTCTCTCTCTCTCTATATATATATATATATATATATATATTACTCAATACATGTACAAAAAAGTGAGAGCCAGAGAGAAACGGGCTGCAATTTGATTAAAAACTTGACGTTCTTCCTTTGCACAGTTCTATTGCCCACCATTACATTTGCGGTTGCTGTTATATGTGTGCTGTTCTCCTTAAATTTGCATTTTTTCAAACACAGCGTACGCTCGCGCGACACACACAATTTATCTCAAAAGGTATTCTACATTTGCAAGAGCTACTGCTGTGCTTGGATTTTTGTTGTTCTTGTTGTTGTTTTGTTTTTTGCTATTTGTCATTGAAAAAAATATAATTCAAATGCAAAAAGCACTCCATAACTTTCCTGCTAAGGTTAACAAGTATCTCGAGGAGTATTCAGACTATTGTTATTGTTGTTATTGATGATGTTGTTGCTGTTGTCGTCGTCATGTTTGATACCAAAGCAAACCACCACCCCGTCAGTTTTCTAGTTACAAATGTATAGAACAGATTATCTCAAGAAGTATTCAAACTTCTACGTGCTTAGCTTCTATACAATAATACAGCAAGTACAGACAAAACAGACCAATTGCCTGACTCATGTGTTTTTATATATGCTTTATTTATTTATTTTATTTGTGGGGGTGTGATGTGGGGGGGAGGGAAGTCAACACGCACCACCCCTCTCCCATCCCCTCCCCACGTGGCCAGGTCTCTGACACGTCTGTCAAACCGATCAACGCTGACAGCTTTGACAGCCGGGGCCGACGGTGAGGACACATAACAGTGGCACTGACCGGTGAACTAACACCTTTAGTGGGGCATGTGCGTATATAGCACAGGTCATGATCTTCACTGGGTTCTTCAGTGCTGCTCATGCTTGTGGTTGTGATGTAATAATAATAATAACAATAACAATAATAACAACAAGAAGAAGAAGAAGAAGAAGAAGAAGAAGAAGGGTCACGGGCAGAGGGAAAGGGAAGGGTGGGAGTGTAAGTAAATAAAAGATAGGCCAGGGAATTTAGATTAAAATTTGCGTTTGGTCAAAATGTCTGCAACAAAACCGTTCTTTTTACGATAAATAGAATAAATCATACTGATCACACTGATATAAAGTTGACCACTATAGGGGGGCGGGAACATAAGTAGATTTTGATTTTTAATGTCCAGAATCGAATATTTTTATTACTTCTGCCTGTGTGAGAGCGCATTACAAAGAGTCGCAAGGCAAGCACAGGCGAAGGTTACGCAAGCGCGGTATTAGGGGTCGCCAGAGGAAAGCGTTCAGCGCGGTACAGTACATGTGACTGACTGCTGCCGCGCTGATGCTGATCTGTGAGCAGGTCACTACGGCAGACAACTGATTCTGAACAGAGCTCTTTGGGGTCAAAAGGAAACAAACATTTTCAATTTCATGTATTTTATACTAAAGTGGTAGAAGACGCAAATCCGCTTTTATGAATGTTTTCCAGTTTCCTACCATTCATGACATATCATAAAGAATGAAATCGGTATTATACCGACTGCAAAGGTGAATTTACGAAGGCAGCACGGGATCATTTAGTTCGTAAAGTACAATTTTGTTGATATTTTACGCAATGCACAACTTGGATATACTCCATGCTCCGCTTATTAACGTGTAGAATGTAAATATCTAAATATGTGTTAACCCGGTTCAGTTTCAATGAACATTATCGGCGATCTGTCCAGACAATAAATTGGGAAAGTATGGAGGGCAGATGATGGCAAAATTGAACATCATGTCTTGATGTGAAAAGAACGGTATGAAATACATATTTTTCTTTGGAAATGAACCGGTATTTGCAAATGTGACTCACGAACCCTGGCGCAGTAGACGTCGATTTAGCGTGGGATATAAATAATAATCATAATGATAACAATGGACTAACTAACAATGAATCTATCATGCGATCCTTAGCCAATGCAATGCATTCAAACAAAGCCTGTGCAAAATTATGTATTTTATAAATGATTACCTAAAACCTTATGACATATGTAACTTGGTACCCAAAATACCTAAACTAACTCCCCCACCCTGGATGATTTTATTTTTCAGAAACACTGCAGGCACTCCATTTTCACATCAATTCTCCCCAGTGTTTAACTGTTTAAAGTACTACCGTTCATCTTATTATGAAATGGGAATTGTATTATTTATATCACTTGACAAAAGTTTTCCTCTTTATCTGAAGAACTGTGATCAAAACACCTGATTCTTTGTATCTTTCTATTCGGTCAATCAACAGAAAACTGATTAGCGTTATCCTCACAGTGAACAAATATGTAGGATTGCAGAAAAACAAAATGTAATAAAAGTAAGACTTTGAGAAAAAAACAAAACCAAACAACAACAACAACAATAACAACAAACATCAACTAAAAATAAGGAATTTTATTATCTGCATAAAGCAGAACTAAAGAACATGTGTTCCGTGTCCGAATGTGACACCTGACTTCATCTCAAGCACTACTAAACGTGAAATGCTTCAAACTTAATTAATTTTAAGAAATTCATTCACAATCAATGTACACTTTGGTTTTTCAGAACTTGTGTGATGTAAAATGTGTCTGTTCTAATCAAATTTTGCAAAACAATAAGCGCGTAGGGACTGACATGTTTCGGATACAACAAATTTTTTTCGTTCCACATTTCGTCTGTCTTGTGAACTGATAAACTACATCATTTCGTGATAAAACTTCACCAGACAGCAAAAGCCAAAATCAAGGTAATTTAAGGGGGTTCTTTTCTACTTTGAACTTTGTTGTTTGGAACCGCATCTCGCCATGTGTCAGAAACAGTGATTGTGTCTAAACTTAATCGGATCAGAGGTAAATGTACAAACAAACCACAACAACGACGAAATTAACATACACAGTTTTTTGTTTTTTGTTGTTGTTGTTGTTTGTTTGTTTGTTTGTTTTTGCAATATAGCAACCACGGGGTGCGAATGAACATATCGGAGATTTCCATGTAACATACGTACATCTCACACGCTGTCGGAAACAACACATTCTCTGAATCTGTGTTAAAACACACACGATTGAAGGGTGTTTGTCAAACCGATTTACGCTTTTCCGCGATGAATCCGCATGATTTATGTGGAAACAGTTCTAATTTTGTTTATATGTATATTTTTATTGGGTCGTTTACATGCACAGAAGTAACATAGAAAATCAGAACTGAAAATTAATATGCGACGTCGATTGCATTTAAATAGTTGAATAGACTTTTATTTCAGAAAATGAGTGTATGTCCTGCAGAAGATAGATGTGTTGACCACCTGTTGCAAGTAAGGAACGTGTAGTGTATTCATGAATGTGCTTGCCTTTGAATGAATAAAAATACGTCAAGAGGAACGGGTTGTTTACGTCTGTCACGCGGGTTTTTTGCGTAATATTTCAAACTTAATGTACCATTTTTATTGATGATCAATGTTTTATTATCACAACGAATGAATATAGATCAGGTCTGTATGTACTGGATTTTAATCAAGTTTGTACTTATTTGTTTCTGACCACTTCAGACACATTGCCATATCACAAAATGGCGCCGAAATTTTGGATGTTTTTAATAATTTTCAACACATTTAAGAAACAAGGACAAACCATATTCTCACAAAATTGTTGCAGACATTTCTCTAACATTTGAATAATCATTGTAAACGCATGTTTATACTGAATCAGACTGAGAGACCCCCATCTCCAACAAAGTTCTGGAGACTGACCCATTTTCATTTTCCAGGCAGTCTTTGCTCTTCATGACTATCTGATGCACTTCATTTTGCCACCTTCATACTCCAGCTAGATACATTTTCTTTCCCACGCTAAACTGACGTGTCTACTGCGCCAGGGTTCGTGAGTCACATTTGTAAATACCGCTTCATTTCCAAAGAAAAAAAAATTCATACCGTTCTTTTTACATCAAGACATGATGTTGGTCGATTTTGCCATCATCTGCCTTCCATGCTTTCTGAATTAATTGTCTGGACAGCGCTCCGACAATGTTCATTGAAACAAACCTAGTTGACAGGTATTGAGATATTCATATACTACACGTTAATAAGCAGAGCATGAAGTATTTCCAAGCTGTGCATTGCGTAAAATGTCAACATAATTGTTCTTACGAACTAAATGATCCCGTGCTGCCTTCGTAAATTCACCGCCTTTGCAGTCGGTATAATACCGATTTCATTCTTTATGAAATGTCAGGACTGGTAAGAAACTGTAAAACATACATAAAAGCAAATTTGTGTTTTCTACCAATTTAGTATATAATAGATGAAATTTAAAATGTTTGTTTCCTTTTGACCCCAAAGGGTTCTCTTATTTTCTGTACGGTATCTGTCATCAGCCGCAGTGACCTACTAACGGAGGTATAGGACAGCATCAGCGCGGCAGCAGTCAGCCACAAGTACTGTACCGCGCTAAACGCTTTCCTCTGGCGACCCCTTATACCGCGCTTGCGTAACCCTGGCTTGCTCATGCCTTGCGGATCTTTGTAAGGCGCTCTCTCATGGCCAAGTGTGTGAGAAATAATTATTAAAAATCAAAATCTAATCATGTTCCCACCCACCTACAGCGGTCAAGTTTATATCAGCGTGATCAGTATGATTTATTCTATTTTATCGTGAAAAGAACGGTTTTGTTGCAGACATTTTGACCATTTTTGTATCTGCCCTGGACTAAGATGGGTAGGGAACGACAAGACGGAAGAGAGAGCGAGGGAGCGAGAAAACGAACGAACTAATTTTTTTTTTTTTTAATGAGGGAAGTGGAATAAACATGCATATGTTTTTTTGTTTTTTTTTACATCCAGCCCTCAGGGTAAAGAGAAATGAAATCAAAATTTTCACAAGGTAACAAAGGGTTATAGAAATACATACATGACATTCAAATACACTCAATTGCACAGTAAGCATTTACAAGTACATAATCATGATACCTGCATTCATGATAATAATGTATATGAATATAGTAATGAGAGAGAGATGTGTGAGACAGTGAGTGAGAGAGAGAGAGAAATAGAGAGAGAGAGAATGAATGAATGAATGAATGAATGAAGAAATAAATGAATGAATGAATGAATGAATGATTGAAAATTATTTTTGAGGGAATTAGAGTAAGCAAACAATTGCTTTGTCCAGCCCTCGAAAGGGAAAAATGTCTAAAGAAAAGGTATGAATAAGACCCCAAGAAATGAGTAAATGTTAACAAATTCATAGAAAGACCAGAAAAGAAAAAAACCCAACATTATAATAAGCATAATATTAAAAAAAAAAACCCAAAAAACAACAACAGCACGTATTTTATATAAAAAATGCGGAGCGAGAGAGAGAGAGAGAGAGAGAGAGAGAGAGAGAGAGAGAGAGAGAGAGAGAGAGAGAGGGAACAAAAAGCGACAGAAGAGAGAGGAGATAATATTTACTGAGAGGATGAGATAAAGAGACAGAGCGAGACATGTGGTGAAATACAGTAATATCATATAAAATATAACATAAAATGGTATACTAAGCAGCATTTGTTAGTTTTTCCATCAGGTATTCATGATACCTTTTCTTGAACACAGTGAAACTTGTATGGACATAAACTAGTTAAGATGTTTTTTTTCCAGAGGCAACCGCCAGAGTAAGTGAGACTCGATTTAAATAAATCAATTCTTGGCAGTGGTACCATGATCTTCTTGTTGTTACGTATCGTACTTGCAAGGAATCGCTGTTTTAGATCCGGAAGAGCAAAACCAGACATTATCTTAAACATGAAAAGCGCCTTATTATGAATGAGTTTCCATTTCAATGGCAGAATACCTACATCTTTGTAATCAGAGACGGTTAATGACGAAGATTTCAGATATGTCTTTTAGATAGACTCATAAGTTGTTTTAAAACATTTTCACTGGCAGAATCCCATACTGTTGAGGCATAATTTACATGTGGTTCGATATAAGCATGGAAAAATAATTTACGGCAATTCTTGTTTAAGAAATGCTTGATTCTGGTAAGATGATGAATCTTTTTGGATAAAGTTTTACAAGTTATCATAACATGTTGAGACAATGGCAGGTTATTGTCAACAATAAGACCAAGTACTTTGTGATGACTGACTTCCTCAATCATTAAGCCACTGATATACGATGGAGAACGAAAGAGAAAGAGAGACAGAGACAGAAACAAAGAGAGCCACAGACACAGAGAAACACACACATAGATACATAGATAAATTGAGAGAGAGAGACAGACAGACAGACAGATAGGCAGACAAACAGACAGACAGAGAATGAGAGAGACAGACAGACAGAGATAATGTTCCTGCACACACGTTATTAACATATGAACGTGACACAAGAAAACGAATTCAAATAATAAGTACAAGTTGGAAAGAAACGAAAGAAAAAGAGAACACACACATGAACACAGAGAGAGAGAGAGAGAGAGAGAGAGAGAGAGAGAGAGAGAGAGAGAGAGAGAGAGAGAGAAGAAGAAGAAGAAGAAGAAGAAGAAAAAGAAGAAGAAGAAGAAGAAGAAGAAGAAGCAGTACAAGTACTCCACTCACCATAATCTCGCTTGCAGAACTTCTTGAATTTCAATCTGCGCACACGTTTCTTACACTTCCTGCAGTCCTCTGCACATCAGACAAGACGAGGGTAAAGAACAGAAAACACATAAAAGAAAGAAAGAAAGACAGAAAGAAAAAACCCAGAGAGATAAAAGATACATAAATTACGGCTAACCTGGCTAATTAGTCTCGCGTGCTACTTGGTGAGTGAGGTGAAGGTGTGCTTATGTTTTAAAAGGCAAGACACTCGCCAGGTGGACATCGTAACCGGGTGGGGCTGTTGTTGTTTAGATGCTTGTGTTTGGGATGAGGAGGGGGTGGGGTGGGGGTGGGAATGGTGGAATCATACGTACTGCTCTTCACACTGCTCCCCTCCCCCTTGCCCCCCCCCACCCCCCTCCCCCCAAAAAAAGAAGAAAGTAATTCGTGTTGAATAAATCGTAAAAGAAAAGAAATGTATATTTAGTCTCTAAGCTCATCAGTAACTACACCTATGCAATAACTAAAAAAACGGACATAACATATGAATCGGCAACTGAAGAAAAGGATTTCGATACGATGCTTCATTTATAAAATGTATATGCAGCCATCAGTAATGCATATTTTAACATTAGCGAGACACACACACACACACACACACACACACACACACACACACACACACACACACACACACACACACACACACACTAATACTAATAATAATAATAATAATGGATACTTATATAGCACACTATCCAGAAATCTGCTCTAGGTGCTTTACAAAAACGTTTTGTTAACATAAAACATTACATCTATGTTACATACACACACCAAAATGTGACCACACAAACACACACACACACACACACACACACACACACACACACACTGCATAAATACATTTTAACAATACATGTGTATCTAACAGCTACCCTAACACATACTCATACATAAAAGAGCACTGGTTCTCCCCGTTTTAGGAGAATTAGGAAGATTTCCTATTAGCCTAAAAATAACATGTCAAGTTATTGGCTACTGGATACACATATTAGAGCTTCCTCAAAATTCACTTGTATACACAACATATAACTGCATGTATCGTCAAACAAATGAAAATGTTCAGTGGCTACTTTTCATAAGAAATGTATTAACTAGCACTGGATTAGATCATGTTTGGAAAAATCAGTTCACTTTTAGTGTTAAAAGATTAAAGCATGCTGTATCCAAGAAGCTTGAAAATGGACATAAAATTTTGGAAACAGAAACATGACAGTTCATCTAAATTAGCATTTTACAAGAACGCTGTGACAAATTATAAAATTGAACCGTATTTAAAGAATACAGCAAATTCACAACACAGGAAAGCACTGACCATGTTACGAAACAGCACCCATGACTTACAAATCGAACAGGGAAGATATAAAAATACACCGAAAGAACAAAGACTGTGTGATACTTGTAACAGTTTAGAAGATGAGATTCACCTTTTAGACAATTGTGTAAAGTACAATACTTACAGACACAGATTCCTAATCGATATATGTCGTCCAAATGCAAAGCCTAGTGAATTGATCCTTCTAACAGAAATACAGCCAAGGCTGGCGAAATTTGTTCATGAATGTTTCTCTTCTTAATATGCTCATGTTTATGTTTCATTGTGTCTTATAAACTTTAAGGTTTTATGACAATAAAAAGTATTCTATTCTATTCTATAAAAAATATTCTATTCATACGCACACATAGGCAGGCACAAACTTTACATAAACGCACGCACACACAATGCACATTCATATACACGCATGTAGTTATGTACACATACATATGTATACACACATAGTCAAGCACAGCTAACGCAAAGGAAGTGGACCTGCCATAATTGAACTTACTGCTGAGGGAAACTGTGAGTTTTGAGACGAGATTTAAAAGATGCGAGGGAATCAGAATGACGGAGGTTATCAGGGAGCTTGTTCCACGTCTTTGGCGATTGAAAAGAAAACGATCTGTGTCCATAGGTCTTACTTCTGACGTGAGGTATCCTGAGAAGTCGAGTATCAGAGGAAGAACGGAGCTCATTGACTGCAGAAAAGGTCAGAGTGGATAGCTTATAGTCTATTCGATCGGAAACAGGCAGCCAGTGCAGAGACTGAAGGAGAGGAGAAACGTGGTCAAATTTAGAAGCTCTGCAAATGAGTCTGGCAGCGTTATTCTGAATTCGTTGGAGTCTGTCTAACAGATATTTGGGAAGGCCGGCCAAAAGAGAGTTGCAGTAATCCAATCTTGAGAGAACCAGAGAGCATACAAGTGTCTTGGTTGCATCGGTTGAGAGATAGTGGCGGATAGAGCTGATTCTACGCAGTTCCAAATAGGCAACTTTACAGATATTCGAAATGTGCTGTTGGAAGGAAAGAGACTGGTCTAGGATTACACCAAGACTGCGAACATAAGGAGAAAATGAAACAGGTGTGCTATTGATCAGAACAGAGTCAGGAAAGGAAGGATGTTGACGAAACTTCTTTGGACAGGTTATCATAAATTCAGTCTTATAATCATTTAGTTGCAGCTTGTTGAGAGTCATCCAGTCCTTTAGGCCGGCAATGCACTCCTGTTCGAGTCAAAAGTGCATCAAATTCAGCTATGGAAGCCGACTGATAAAGTTGTGTGTCATCAGCAAAGCTCTCATGCGACATCGCATGATGACTGATGACATCCGACACAGGAGCTGCATACAGCACGAAAAGAACATGACCTAGGACAGACCCCTGTGGGACACCATATTCTAAGGCAGATACTCTAGAGCATCTACCATTTACACACACTTTCTGTGTACGGTCTGACAGGTAAGACGTGATCCATGCTAGTGCAGTGTCACGAATACCAAAGGAAGTTTTAAATCTGTTCAAGAGGATAGAGTGGTCGAGAGTGTCAAAAGCTGCTGACAAATCTAAGAGCGCGAGAACAGATACACAAACATACACACAAATGCGCGCGAGCGCGTAAATGGAGAAACACAAAGAAATCGGGAAAAAGAAGAACGGCAGAGCTGATAATCTGACCTATTTTCAAAACAAGATAGACTGAACCCAACCCCACCCGTTTTGCCCCCTGAACACTTACATTCCTCCTGTATGTATGTATGTATGTATGTATGTATGTAATGTATGTATGTATGGATGTACGTACGTACGTACGTATGTATGTATGTATGTATGTATGTATGTATGTATGTACGTATGTATGTACGTATGTATGTAAGTACGTATGTATAAACAACCATGTAAAGCCAAGCCACGTGCTTCACGAAAACCGTTGTCCGAAAAGTGCGCAGACAAGGCTTGCAAACAACAAGAAACAAACAAGCAAACAAACAAACAAACAAGCAGACCCAAACAAAGAAACAATGTAAAAAAACAAAACAAAACAACAAACAAAAAAACAAAAAAAACAACAACCCAAAAACCAAAACCAACTCCTTATCCCCTGTCGATGATCAGGTAATGGTAAAGAGCCTAACGACTGGGTAGGAAAGACACCGCTGAAGATTATCAGGTATGGATCACGTAGTTTAGAAAGACAAAAACAGAAGGCCTGAAGAGCAGGTAAGAGACCGTCAGAAAGATCAATGACGAGTCAAAAAATCATCGCACCTTTGGTGGCGCCAAAGTGTTGACAGGTGTGCATGTGTGTGTGTGTGTGTGTGGGAGAGAACTCGAAGGCTGGCTAGACCTCCCACATGAGGCAGGAAGGGAGGGTGAGAATGGTTTAGGGGTTAGAAGGGGGGTAGTTTCCGTATCGCCATCCAGATCCGTGTTAGTGACCGTTCGCGATCAGTATGTATTGTATGCCACACATTTCATGACTGAAACTGTATCATCTGCATGTGTGCAGCGGTGCACGTTTACTAAAAGACCCCCCTCCCTCTCCAAGTCAAGACACGGTTCTTCTTCTTCTTCTTCTGTTAGACCAGATTGTAAGACACGGTCAGACACTACCATGCAAAGGCACTGCATCAGTGTCTGCTAGCTTTGTCCCAGCTAAAGTATGATACGTGTGGCATCAACACAGGCTGCATGGATCTTGCTTCTGCTCCATGTTGTGACAAGCCCGCTTATAGGGGAAAAAAAGACCGCAAAAAAACTCAAAGGCTCAAACTGAAGACGATAATGATAACGTTGTTAATAGCAGTATCCCTCCCTCTCCCAAGCGACATGTAAACCCGTGGTCTGGGACTGCTAGGGAGACAGTTGGAAACACTGTCATTTGCCAAGAATGTGCGGAAACACACGGGGCAGCCTCAAGAATGGAAGGGAACCTGGCAATTGGTGGTTTGTGAAATTGCAGACATGAAAATTGCCCCGTGCTGGTCAATGACTTTGTGGACTGGTCCCGTCCACTCAAGTAGCTCATTTGCCGAAGCTTAAGTCCACATGTCGACACCTGTTCTGTGCAACTACCGCAAAGAAAGAAGAATTCCAGTGGAACACACGTAGTATTAGCACAGCGGAATCAGAAACAGATCTATTTTACGGGAAGCCATGGAGACTAAGGAGAGCAAATTACATATTTACACATATTACAACAACAACAATAATAACAAAATAAATTAAGAACTGTAGAAAAAGCAATTGACAATGTACGAGCGGAAGGACTTACAAAGTTTTGAGGATCATTACGCCAATGACCAGAGAATCACTCTCCTAAAAATAAACAAGAGTCTGTTTGAAATAAAAGCAGAAAACAAATTCTTTGTTATCAACGGTGGGACTGGGCAGGCAGCACCATTGATCATGAACCTGTGTTCTCATGTACGCACTCTCTTTCCCTCTCCATTTATACACACTACTCCCTTAATACTCCCAGACTGATTATGATTATTGACGAAGCAGTCAAAGCTCATCCTTTTCTCATCACATAAGAAGTCAAACAGATGATTCAGCTGCAAACAGCATTTAAAAATCAACTGATTTATTCAAAGAAAGAGTTGACATGATTTCAGACTATCACAGATTTGTGTGACCTACTCGTGCAGGTGTTCTTTTTTTTCCTTCTTTTTCTTGTTTGTTTTCAACCTCTTAAAAAAAAGAAAAGAAATCAACACCAATACCTTGAAACCGCAGGTCCCGAATGACTACAGGTCAAGCAGTACTTGGAAGGAGAGAGAGAGAGAGAGAGAGAGAGAGAGAGAGAGAGAGAGAGAGAGAGAGAGAGAGAGAAAATGTGTATGTGTGTGGAAAGAGGAAAAGGGTAGGTTAGGGTGGGGATGGACAGCAGGATTGGGGG
This sequence comes from Babylonia areolata, assembly GCF_041734735.1. Classification (NCBI taxonomy): domain Eukaryota; kingdom Metazoa; phylum Mollusca; class Gastropoda; order Neogastropoda; family Buccinidae; genus Babylonia; species Babylonia areolata. Next base: position 47,941,969 of record NC_134876.1, on the reverse strand, counting down.
AGAGGGAAGGGGATGGGATTCGTGGCGAAAAGGAGGAGAAGGAGAAGGAAGTGAGGGAGTGGGGTGGTGGGGGTTGGGGGGGGGGGGGGCGGGGGATTCATGGCGAAGATTCCGTGACAGGTACTCATTTCCCTTCCTGTGCCGCCACAGCCGTGACAACAATCCCTCTCCGGTTTCCATTGCAACGCTTTATGAGTTTCCTTTCGTTTCCCTCCCTGCGCGGACAAGGGTCGAGTCGTCTTCCTGCGGTTGGCCACCTTCTCCTATCATCATCCCTCACCTCCACTGGCTGCTCTGTTGGCCGACCCGCTTTCTTCTCGGCTGTCCATGGCTTACCCGCTTTTTTTGTTTTGTTTTGTTTTGTTTTGTTTGTTTGCTTTGTTTTTGTTTCCCTCTCTCTCTCTCTTTTTTTGTTTTTTTTTGTTTTTGTTTTTTTGCATCACCTGTTTCATATCTATTGCACCCAAAAGTCTTCGAGGACAGGTATGCCCGTTTTCTTTTTTGCTTCCCATGGTTACTATGCGTTTTTTTCCTTTCCATTCTTTTCTTGTTTCGCTGGCCCCTATGCCATAACTTTTGCACCCAAGTCTTCGGGGACACGTATGTCCCATTCGTAGTTAGTCCCCTACAGAAGGGGTTTCATTTTGTTGTTGTGCGGTAGGTGTGACTGGGTTGAACGTTTCAGGTTAAAAAAAATCACTTGCTTAGTAACAAATTCTTAATGTTGATGTGAGAAATCGACTTTTACTTGCACTTCTATGATACATGTATAATTTTCACGTCAAGACGGGATGCTTTTTCTTTCCCACAAAAGTAAACAGCCTCTCTTGTCTGGAAAGATTTGTGTCTTATTAAGCTTCCCTACAATGAATGACAAAGCAATTTGAACAACAATCAGATATAACTGACGAGAATGCCGTTTCCGTAAGCCTATGGAAATTCCTCACAATCGATGCACAACAGAAAAAAGTCAGAATCAAAACCCCTGACCCTCGCTTCGCTGAGATCACTCATCCATAAAATCATTCTCCTTTGTTAGCATTCTTTTTTTTAATCAGATTTCTTTTTCACGCCTTTTATAAAATGTCCAACGAGAATACCACTGCGGGATGTATTAGCTCAACCGGCTCCTACCCAGAGATTAGTGAGTGTGTTGTGTGCTGACACGGGATGGCTGGGACCACACAATCGCATGTCATCCACTTCATAGACGCGCTTTTGAAAGTGTTGTTCAAATTCCTTACCAACACCACAGGTGTCCGTATCTCTCGGACCTGGCTCATGCCTGGGTACATTATGAAAGGAAACGTGGAGAACAGTCAGCCCTGTCTGGTTGTCTTAAGGGATTCCTAGACCAGCATTGTCATCGTCTTCATCCATCATCATCGTCATTTCTCACTACTACTACCACCACCACTGTCACTAGTGCTGTAGCCTTGGGGGCTAGTTGGCCTTTGGGAATTATCCCAGTGCCGACTGTCCTAAAACCCTCTTGGCCGAGAGAGTGGGGATGTAACTTGGGCAAGACACTCTCCACTATTGTCAAATTCTAGCCCAGACAGTCGGGACAACAGTTTCCTCCTCTGCTGCTCTGATGGTCATAGTCGAATACGACTGACATACATAACTACTACTACTACTGTAATGATGATAATGATAACACTCGTGTCGTCATTATCGTCATCAGAAAAAAAAGAGTTTATATGCCCTGCTCGGATCAGGTAAAACACGCGAATGCAAAATATATTTCATCAGATCTAATTGCAATGACATAGGGATCACTATCATTCTTTCAAGAGAAAACACAAAGAATAAAAATCCATATACCTATGTATTTTTTACCTGTCCGTTCAGAATGTTCTCTATCCAACCGACCCAAGCAGCCCCCCCCAAGCAAGATCGAGGGATACGTGGGTATTGCTGCTGAGTGTGGGTTTTGAAGAGGTGTGTGGTGAGGGTGTGTGTGTGGGGGGGAGGGGGGTGGAGGGAGGGAGGGGGCAGCTGTGAACGTCCTCTGACACTGCTTCTCTCCCCTTTAACAGTTTACACCCCATCTTGCTTTCAGACACGTGCGAGGCCGACACAAGTAAAGGGCCATATAGGGGTACGGGTGTCGCCTTGTTTGCCCCTACAATCACACTCCTTACCGGGCACCGCGTTTGACGACCTCCCAACGATCTCCACGGATCGGCAGCTCAAGTTTCGCTCGTAAACCCCGGAATCTGGGAGGTTTTGGGGCGGCCCTGGTTTGGAAACAGGCGGCGTTGTAAATCAGTGATGCAATCGTCTTGGGCTAGGGGATGCGGTGGGGGTAATGGGTGGGGTGTGGGTGAGGGGTTGTTCTCTCATAGCGTCCTACCCTGTGCGGTCTTTATAGTTCCAGCAGTTTGTTTCTTCCGCCCACCCCCACCTCCTCTTTCCCCCTTCCTCACTTTTCCGCCACGGCAACGCCTTTTGTGTGGGGGGCGGTGGGGAGGAAGTGTCAGAAATCTGATGACCACCGTTTTGCGTTTTAGAGGGTCTTTCCATTTGGCTGTCGGGATTGTTCGGTGGGGCGGCCACTGTTAGAGGGAGTCTGGCCTAACTAGTCCCTGGAAATTAGCATTTTAACGGGCGGACGCTTTTTTGTGAAGCGCTGCAATATTTATGTGAAGGCACGGAGAGGGGGGCGCGCGCGCGCGCGCGCGCGTGTGTGTGTGTGTGTGTGTGCGTGCGTGCGTGCGTGTGTGTGTGTGTGTGTGTGTGTGTGTGTGTGAGTAGGTAAGAAAAAGAAAGAGAGAGAGAGAGGGAGAGAGAGAGAGAGAGGGCGAGCGAAAAGAAAGATAGAGGGAGATAATAAAAAGAAAGATATGTATTGATAGAGAGACGGAAAGTGACAGAGATAAAAATAAGACAGAAACTGTACTTCGACACATTTATGCATCACCAACACTGACATTAGTATCACGGTACCTCCACAAGCACACACACACACACACACACACACACACACACACACACACACACACACACACACACACACACGTTTGACATTTTAGTCACCCCAATTCTCAGTTACGGCGCTGAGGTGTGGTTTCCATTCAATCAAACTGCGACAAACTTCTCCACGCCCTCTATGCTGTTTAACCAATTTGATGCCTTTCTCTCCGCAAAATGCCCATCAGAAAATGTACATGTCAACTTCTGTAGGAGCTTAATGGGCGTACACAAAAGATCAATTAAGCTACCAGTCCTGGCAGAGCTGGGCAGATACCCCATTTCTCTGACCGCAGTGTGTCAGGTCATCTCATTTTGGGTACACATCATAGACTCAAAAGAAGATAGCTATTTGAGGCAAGCATATGATGATATGTTATCGATGGATTCAATGGAAAAAGTTCCTTGGCTTAACTTTATCAAAAAGATACTGGTTTCAATTGGATTCTCCCACGTGTGGGAGAACCAAGGCACACTCAGCATTAAGCGACTAAAATATTCAGTCATAAATAAACTACAGGATAAATATGTTCAATATTGGAACAGCAGAAAGAACGAGACCATTTCAAGGCTCTCCTTTTATTGCAAAATTGCAAATACTTATACATTACAACCTTACCTGATCAGCTGCAAAAATACTAAACACAGAGGAGCACTATGTCGATTGCGAATAAGTGCACATGAACTTGAAATTGAGCGTGGACATCACTACAACGTAACTAGGAAAGACCGGCTATGTAAATCATGTAGAGTTATAGAGGATGAACTGCATTTTCTGGATAAGTGTAGTGTGTACTCTGACTTGAGATCTCGCCTACTTGAGACAGTTAATTCCCAGTCTTCGAATCATTGGCCAGATGGCACTGGCAACACAATAATCCAAAGGCCGAGTTCTCTGCTGCCACAAAATCATTTCCAACCAGAACTGGCAAAATACATATATGAATGCTTTAAAGTTCGCAGTCCATAACTATGTCTTATGGAATATCCTGCATGTGCTCATAACTTATTGCTTTCACTTTTTGTTTGCTTGTTGTGTTTAGTTTATAGTGTCCATAATTCCTATGATGGTTTTACGACAATTAAATGAGTTCTGAGTTCTGAGTTCAGTTCTGAGTTCTGAGTTCACACACAAACTCTGCTCCAGAAAGAACCGAAACGAAAAACTTACTCTCTTTGCCGAGCTTAACGATAAGACGATTACCACCTAAAAGACTTTTTAGCCTCCACACTAGAAATTTCAATTACCAAGGGAGAGAAACTTAAAATGCTTTTGGGGGCCTCCCCCTCCTCCTCCAGTAACCACGCAGACAGGAAACCGACCCACCCCAGCCCCTCTCTTTTCTAATTACTGCTGTGTATTAACTTAAGAAAGCAGCCCTCGAGGAAAAAGCGTTTCTGCACTAAGTAGATAATGAATTTGTGGCCCTGCCTAATTCCCTCTGCCACTTGCACAGGGCCTTGCCCGGCGGGGAAGCGGGACTTGGCTGTGTTTGTTTGCCAGCAGAAGAAATGAGAGGAGAGGAGAGGGGTGTAGGTTGGCTGTGTGGAAGCACAAAGGAGACTCTCTGTGTGTGATCATCCTGGCTGGCTAGTGGAGAGTTTGGGTCTGAGGGTGAGGGATTGTTGAGTTGTTCCTTAACCCCTCCCCCCCCACCAAAAAAAAAAAATTCCAATAAAACAAAACAACCCCCCCAAAAACAACAACAACAACAACAACAAAAACAAAACAAAACAACAACCATTAACAACAACAACAAAAACAAACAAACAAACAAACAAAAAACAAGTTTCCACGTAAAGGTTACAGAAAAGGTGGTTTGGTCTGGTCTGAGTTTAGGCATGTACTCTTTGTATACTTTGCATCAAGTTTCAATTCTGAACTCATTATTTCACACGTAAACTTAAAATACTTTGCACTACACTAAATGTGAAGTTGCAATGGTTTACATTTAACCTGACTATACTTGACCCAAAGTTTATGTTAACTGACTATACTTTACATAAGCTGAAGTAAATGCTGTACTTCAAGTTACACAAACCCTTTGTAAACGTGCTATATTTTGCATTTAACCTTGGCGTACTGTAAGGAACTATGCATCAGACTAGAAAATGCGACTGGAAGGGTTTATTATTTAGTCTGTCTGAAGAACAAGTTTTCGATAAAACGGAAAACCGAATCTCTCCCTCTTTCTTCTTCTTATTTGTTTTTTTCTTTCGGCAAGAATAATCAAAAACAAACGGTAAAACAAAGTAAGAAGCACGAGAAAAAGACATGGCAACACGAGGCAAAATTTGACACCTCGTTTCAACATATGCTTAAGTGCATTGTACTTTATGTACCTCTAGTTCATCATATGGAAAATATAGCTCGTTACCTAACACAAATAATTCACAACTAACCCCCCCCCAAAAAAAACAACAACAAAAAACAACAACAAAAAAACCCAAAAAAACTTCGATCTGTGGGAAGAGTACACCGAACATATTAACCCCTTGACTGCTGAACCTTTTTGAAATAAGCTCACTGTTGCACGAGTCTGAAATGCAATCACTACTTTTCCCCCTTTGATGTAATTGATTTTACTGAACAAAAGTAATGCCACCCCAAAAGGGAGAAGTCCTGATAGAGAATGGTGACTGACATCTTGACCTGGATGTCAAACTGTGCCTTATCTCAGTGAGGGGGCTGGGGATCAGTCCACCTTTGACATGCACACTCACCAGCAGCAGTCAAGGGGTTAACCAGAACATTCTACTCACCCTTTTTTCCCCTCCTTCCACCTCGCCCATTGCTGTTGCTGCTGGAGGTGGGTTTGGGGATTTCTGTTAACAATCATTGAAAAACAAGTGAACAAAAACGAACCAGCGTATCATTCAAACAATCGTTTCTTTTCTCTTTAACACCCATGTGAACGTTTTCTGCTTTCTGCGCAACACTTCAATTACTCCTAAAGACCCCAACTCGATGATAATTATTATAATAAAGAAAGAAAAAAAATAATGTCAAAAAAGAATGCATTCAAAAGCAATCTCTGTTCAAAACATTGTGACCGTCAAATATTACTATGAACAGAGAGTGGGATGAGCAAAAGTGTTCGTAATTTGCTTGACAGCTAACTGACGACAGATAATTGGATAACTCAGACCGCCTCTTTCCAAATTCTTTCTTGTATCTAAATGTATAGGTGAAGAAAAATTGATACAGAGTATAATGCACTTACACACAAAAAGTACCAATTCTTCCCTTTCCACAAACAACCATGTTCCCGAAATGAAGACTGACCTGAATTACTGCATTTGTTTTAAAAGGGAGTATCGTCTAAAACACTCACATTTGGAACCAAGTCACATTAAACGTTTTGTTAACATTCCTAGTCTGTCATTCGTTGACACATGATATTGATTACCATCGTCACAATAATCTACTGATATTATTGTAATGCAAAGAGAAAACTAAATGTTGAACAAATTGCGCTATGCGGTGAGAGAGAGAGAGAGAGAGAGAGAGAGAGAGAGAGAGAGAGAGAGAGAGAGAGAGAGAGCTTTAGCAAATGAACTTTTTTTTAGTGTCAACGTGAAAAGCAGAGTGCAAAGAACAATAATGATGCAGCCAATTCCACAACTCCATCGGTTACTGCTGACGTCGACGACAAACATTCTCAGCTTTGGTAAAACCCCTTTTCGTCATACTGTGTTAATTGTTGACCATCATGCAACACACATCCACTGTAAATAGTGCAGGTACACGCCATCGGTTTCAGCTGCTGTTATCAGGCACTCGCACTGTTGGAAGCAATGGTTAAAGCAATCACAGGACTCCAGGACATTAGGGTGTAAGAAATACATGGTGAACCATTCGAAATGTGGAATATGGAAAATTAGCGTATAACAACAGAGTATATGGTACAGAGTTAGAAATAGTCAAAGCACAGGTATCTGGAACATTATCGGACTTTTCTGTGTGTGTGATCAGTTTCGTTTCCAACGATGTAACTGAAGATTAAGTTACCAACCATGCAATCAAAAGTTTTCGCCAACGGAAATCTTTTTTCTTCTTTTTTTTTCTGCGTTCGTGGACTATATCTTCCACTTCAACTCACATCTACAAGTGGAACATTTATGTGAACGACTGTTTTTGAGTCTGCCATGCTGGCAGCCATACACCTTTTCCGAAGAAACTCAAATTTTTTTTATTGTATTTATTTGAAATGATCAGTAGTGCGACAAGAGAAATCCATGGGCATGGCTTTTCAAGCAAGGTGATGGGTGGATAGTAATCATTTTAGTTGTGGTGCCAGATAAGGTGGTAGGGGGGGTGGGTCAATGATAGGGACACCAGAAGACGGATGAAAAGAGGTGTACGAGTCATTGTAGCAGTTATGATGAGAGCACTTAGAAAAAAATGGTCAAGACATAAAATACGCTATAAAAGAAAAAGCTTTTTTAAAAGCTAGATTGCCTGCCTCACGCAGTTTCATACTGTCACATTTTCAGCGAGTATGCCCTTCACTAAAATAAACCATGCCTACGCCTAGATTCAGTGTCCGTCAACATCCACCCATAAACGTGAAATCATCCATCGCTCCGTACGTTGAAAAGTAACCGAGTTAATATTATCATCATCATGGTTCTTGGTCAAAAGTGGCCAGGTGCAAACAGAAAGGCCGAGAAGCAAGAACAAGATTAAGAGGAGAAGGGCAAAAATCACGTAGACACGTTTGACTGCATGCACAGTTAAGTGGATTATTCTTGAAGGGGAAGAAAAGGGAGGGGCAAATGTTTGGGACAATAGGATTCGTACGACATCGACATAATTCCCAGTTCTTGCTCTGCGGACAGTGTATTAGAATCAGGCCACTTCGCGCATGCATCATATACTCCGTGGTGGTGTGGAGACATGAACGTGACAGACTGGACCATGCAAAAACTTTACGTTGCTTCTCCTTGCCTGGCTTCTCTTCTTTGGGTTTCTTTTTCGCCTCGCTTTTGGGATGGATTCTTTTCTGTTGCTCTTTCTGTCTGTGTCTTGTCCTATCTTTCTTACGAATAACAACGGACTTCCTTCCCCCTTTTTTTCTGTCGGGTAACTCTGAAACGCAACGTCACCCGAACAGTTTGCAATTGCTTCATACACAGGGGAAAATCATGGCGAATTTAAGTAAGCAACAATTGATTTATACAGGTGAAAACAATGAAGACGAAATTAAGTAATCAACGATCATAATAAACAGATAACAATAAGATTCTAGTCAACCATAACAGACATAATTCACTTAAGGGTTCAGTTCTTATAAAATCTCCATCAAAATTATTAATATAAAACATCTTTCTGTGAGACTACTCCATTATGATTAAAATGAGCTTCAGTTTTTCTTTTGTTTTTCTTTACTATGACCAACTTGACAGAACAAAACATGTAACAAGACGTTATACTGCCTTTGCAGATCACCAAAGTGGCATATTATTTCAAAATCGGTTTGAGACAATTCCACATTTTCGTCTGAAGTTATAAATGAAACAAGTAGCATCAACAAGTCATGACACAACACGGTAAGCCTAAATAACCTAATATATCAATATGTAGTTGTGCCTTGTGCGAAACATATGTACTCTTGAAATACACAGATGGATAAAGCGAAAAACGGCCAAAAAAATGTATCATGGAAAACATACAAACAAAACTGAACCAAATATTCAACTGCGGTTGCCATTATCGTCATTTTTTTCAGGGAAACAAAGTAAGAAAGAGCATCATGACTATATCCTGAAAAAAAGGCCATTTTCACTGTCATCATCTTAATTATGAATTCAGTCATCATGATATCTTAAATCCATATCAAATTCAGTGATAAAATGAGGAATAACCATCTACATAACAGCCGATGTTCTGGAGAAAAACAACAACCGTGATCATCACCGTCATAATCATTATCATTCACACTGCAGACTAGTTGGACAAATAGAGAAAAAAATCACACACGTGATAACCCAGATCCTGAAAAAAAATCATCATCATTATCTTCGTCGTGATCATCATCATTGACACGATTTTTTCCCTGCCCATATCAGACAAACCAACATAAGTAATGAACAGAGAAATAACAGACCAAGTCATAAGAAGAAGTCACACACTACCATCATCATCATCATTATCATCATCAAATGTTAAGTAAACACTCAGTGATTTGCACACACTTGAGCTCCACTGAAAACAAAAATAAACATGGACATTGTACAGATGTGCGATCCGTGCAGATTCGATTATTCAACAGAAGTCCATAATGGTAGATTTAGTTTTTTAAAGACTCACCCCCGCACCCCTCTCCCACACCTGCACCCTCCAAAACTAAGCAACAAAATAATCCCCCTCCCTTAGACAAAAAGGACCCCACACGATTGAAAAAAATCCAAGTTCATCTTCGAGAAATGAAAGCATATACATCATTTTTTCTTCTTCTTTAAAACTCTTCCCCCCCCCCCCAGACACGCATTCAAATACTCAGACACAAACATGATAATATACTCGAACATTTCCATTATTGTTGTGGCTCCATGCCATGTTTCTGTTTTTTTGTTTGTTTTTTTTTGTGTTTTTTTGGGGGGGGGTGGGGGTGGGGGGTGGGGGTCTTCTTCTTCTTCTCCTCCTCCTCCTCTGCTTCCTTCTTTTCTTCTTCTTCTTTTCTGAACTCCTTGAAAAAAAAAGAACAACACACACCATATACAGAAGCAAAAAGAAAAAAAAAAGAAAAAAAAAAGGAGTGAACGAAAACACAAAGAAAGAAGCCAAGACATTAATTAAAGACTCCTGTGGTATAAAGAGCAAAAAAACCAGACTCACTGATGCAGGGGGCGATGGGGGACTTGCTCTGCTGGTAGCCCTTGGCGCAGCGGTCGCACGTGAGCCCCGTGACCCCGTCCTTGCAGGGGCACTGGCCCGTCGTCTGGTTGCACATCTTGCCCAGCGCTCCCACCGGGTGGCACTTGCAAGCTGCACGCGAGGGAAAAATACAGCAAAATGGTTATGTTGTTTAAAATATAAAAAAAGAAGAGAAAAGAAAAGAAAAAAACAACTGTTTAATTGGCATGGAGACAATGTGGTGGGAGCACACCTTTGTAAAAAAAAATCTCAGGTTGGATTGCTCGGAGAGGAATGGCGAATGAATCATACTGAATTTTACTCAATAAGGGAAGTGGATTAAGTAGGGTCATGTTTATTTTCATGTCCTGCCATCAGGGCAAAGAAAACATACGAACAATCGAACGAACAAAACAAAGAGAACGAAACAAGAGAGAGAGAGAGACAAAGAGACAGAGAGAGACAGAGACAGAGAGAGCAGAGACAGAGACACACAGAGACAGAGGCACACAGAGTGAGGGTATTGTTTATAGATAAAAGTATTTGTAAGAGTCTTGGTCCAAGTCAGGATGTCTTCTTTCACTCGTCCGTATGTGGATGGGGTAAGAGATTAAAATGGGAGAACAGATAGAGAGAAAGAGACAGACCGACAGACAGACAGACAGAGAGTATTGTTCAGAGACTAAAAACAAATTTTGTCCAAGTTTTAGTCTTGGTTCTAGTCTTATTTCAGTCTATCCTGCTGACCTAGACAAATCACACACACACACACACACACACACACACACACACACACACACACACACACACACACACCATCTCACGTAAAAAAAGTTTATCAGAAATATGAAAAATAAGTGGGACGTGAAATGGAAAACAAACAACACATTGTAGGCTATCAAATATCTCTGAATCGAAAAAAAATTATTCCTGACAGGCGTCCAAGACATTCATATACACTCTCGTCTATTTTCTTTTCCTAGTTCTTATTGTAAACAAAACAACGATATACGCCCCCATCCCCAACCCCACCCCCAGAGGGGGTGGTGGGGCGGACACAACATTCCATGAACTTTTCTGTACTACATTTTAAATCTTAACCCCTTCACTGTTGCTGACAAGCATGTTCGTCAGTGAAAGACTGTCACTCCACAGAGGTAAGACAGAGCTTACAGGTCAGGATGTCAGTGAAAGACTGTCACTCCACTGAGATAAGACAGAGCTTACAGGTCAGGATGTCAGTGAAAGACTGTCACTCCACTGAGATAAGACAGAGCTTACAGGTCAGGATGTCAGTGAAAGACTGTCACTCCACTGAGATAAGACAGAGCTTACAGGTCAGGACGTCAGTGAAAGACTGTCACTCCACTGAGATGAGACAGAGCTTACAGGTCAGGACGTCAGTGAAAGACTGTCACTCCACTAAGACAGAGCTTACAGGTCAGGACGTCAGTGAAAGACTGTCACTCCACTGAGACAGAGCTTACAGGTCAGGATGTCAGTGAAAGACAGAGCTTACAGGTCAGGATGTCAGTGAAAGACTGTCACTCCACTGAGATAAGACAGAGCTTACAGGTCAGGATGTCAGTGAAAGACTGTCACTCCACTGAGATAAGACAGAGCTTACAGGTCAGGACGTCAGTGAAAGACTGTCACTCCACTGAGATGAGACAGAGCTTACAGGTCAGGACGTCAGTGAAAGACTGTCACTCCACTAAGACAGAGCTTACAGGTCAGGATATCAGTGAAAGACTGTCACTCCACTGAGATAAGACAGAGCTTACAGGTCAGGACGTCAGTGAAAGACAGAGCTTACAGGTCAGGACGTCAGTGAAAGACTGTCACTCCACTGAGATCAGACAGAACTTACAGGTCAGGACGTCAGTGAAAGACTGTCACTCCACTGAGATGAGACAGAGCTTACAGGTCAGGACGTCAGTGAAAGACTGTCACTCCACTAAGACAGAGCTTACAGGTCAGGATGTCAGTGAAAGACTGTCACTCCACTAAGACAGAGCTTACAGGTCAGGATATCAGTGAAAGACTGTCACTCCACTGAGATAAGACAGAGCTTACAGGTCAGGATATCAGTGAAAGACTGTCACTCCACTGAGATAAGACAGAGCTTACAGGTCAGGACGTCAGTGAAAGACAGAGCTTACAGGTCAGGACGTCAGTGAAAGACTGTCACTCCACTGAGATAAGACAGAGCTTACAGGTCAGGATGTCAGTGAAAGACTGTCACTCCACTGAGATAAGACAGAGCTTACAGGTCAGGACGTCAGTGAAAGACTGTCACTCCACTGAGATAAGACAGAGCTTACAGGTCAGGACGTCAGTGAAAGACTGTCACTCCACTGAGATAAGACAGAGCTTACAGGTCAGGACGTCAGTGAAAGACTGTCACTCCACTAAGACAGAGCTTACAGGTCAGGATGTCAGTGAAAGACTGTCACTCCACTAAGACAGAGCTTACAGGTCAGGATATCAGTGAAAGACTGTCACTCCACTGAGATAAGACAGAGCTTACAGGTCAGGATATCAGTGAAAGACTGTCACTCCACTGAGATAAGACAGAGCTTACAGGTCAGGACGTCAGTGAAAGACAGAGCTTACAGGTCAGGACGTCAGTGAAAGACTGTCACTCCACTGAGATCAGACAGAACTTACAGGTCAGGATGTCAGTGAAAGACTGTCACTTCACTGAGATCAGACAGAACTTACAGGTCAGGATGTCAGTGAAAGACTGTCACTTCACTGAGATAAGACAGAGCTTACAGGTCAGGATGTCAGTGAAAGACTGTCAGTCCACTGAGATAAGACAGAGCTTACAGGTCAGGGTGTCAGTCACATTTCTTTACTTGGACTTGCTCCTCTCGTGATTGAATCATTTTTGTTCGGCAGAATCAATTACGCCACTTATATTAAAAGTCAACACTGCACTTTAAATTCTTGCCACACTCATCTGATCTCTTTTCACCAAGGTTCAGCAGTCAAGGGGTTAAATTGTCTTAATAATCATCTCTGGTTATACGTGGAGGTCCAGAGGTCCAGAATACAAACTGCGAATTGCGTCTGCTCCAACACTGTCCTATACTGGCCAGTTTCAGTGAAAAAATGAGCTGAACTTTGTTTTCAGCGAATAATATAGGGAATGTTATCACTATGTTATACACACCTATGTACATATTATGAGTCTCTCTCTTTATCTATCTAATGTCAGGAGAACTATATGTGTCAGCATATTTGCGCACCAACATGGATTATTGCGGGCGGGGGGGGGGGGGGGGGGAGAGAGAGAGAGAGAGAGAGAGAGAGAGAGAGAGAGAGAGACAGACAGACAGACAGACAGACAGACATAGAATAAGAGAGACAGAGACAGACAGACAAAGGGATGGAGACAGAAAAACCGGCAGAGACAGACAGACAGATGGAATGGGAGGTGGTAGGTAGGAGGGTGAAAACAAAGTATTTCCGACTCGCCAATGTTCGGTACAGAAACCCTCAGAGCGCGGGAGGTGCAGCAGTCGACAAAATACCCACATGTCGGTTTCACTTCGGCGCGTGCCCGCCTCTTTTTCGTCTTCCCGATGACAAGGGAGATAATGCGGGTGGTGAACTGCCGGGTGGGAAGCGTGGCCATCCTTTCTTCGTCCTGATTCTCTCCGTGATTCACGTCGACAGTGGAACGCGTCTGTGCACTTATCCTAACCTCTGTGATGCGAAGAACTGCGCTCAACCAAACCTCCCAGCTGAAAGTGCCTGTTGAACCGAGCCGGCACCGTTTAATTGACTGGATGGAACGCTGTTTTTCATTCTCAGCCAGAGCCTCTGATCGGCTTTTTTGGGTCGATCCCCCGCCCGCCCGTCAAATTTTGTTGATATGTTACGCGTGTGGTTTATGTTAACAGTCCATTAAACAACACGAAAAAAATACTTTACACTTTGTGGTGATGTCTTCGTTTTACTGACATTTACGGCACACACACACAAAGAACAAACTGAAAGTCTGAATGACCAAGCCACGACATTTTTAATCAAAACTTAGCGCCTCTAGGCTCGTTTAAGCACACCAGCTCCGGTTCCCCAGTGAGGAGGCTGTAAATGAATATCATCACTTTCAAGAAATAAAACTCAGTCCTAATGTTTTTCCCCAACTGCATTTTCTCTACTCTTTGTCATCTCCTGCCTGCCTCCTCAGCCCATTCAAATTCTCAACAACAAAAAAGAAGAAAAAAAAAGAGAAATAAATAAATGTCTGTTCCCTTTTTTTTTTCTCTATTTGGAACCGATGATATACTTGCGAAGCTGCTACACTGTGACGGTTAGATAGTGACATCAAAGATAATCTGTAGGCATAGGTTCTTTCACTAAGTTAAATGAAGGAATAGTGGACAATGGTGTAGGCATTAGCTGCCGACTCTGCAAGTCTTGCTAATGTGATATCTCTGCGTATGGTGTTTGTGCTAGAGGCAGTCTTTATTGCTTCGCCATGTTTTTTTTTCTTCATTATTATTGTTACTATTATTGTTATTATTATTTAAATCTGGAAGCAATGGAATAAGCGGAGTGCTTCGGCGCCTTCAACATGGCCCCGCCATATTGCAATGTTACATGCCTAAGAGTTGTAAAGTGGTGCATTTGTAATGTGGTGTAGTTGTAAAGTGGAAAAAGTTGTAAATTGGTGTAGTTGTAAAACGGTGTATTGTAAAGTGGTGTATTGTAAAATGGTGCAGTTGCAAAGTGGCGCAGTTGTAAAGTGGTGTAGTTTCAACATGGTGTACTTGTCAAGTGGTGCAGTTGTAAAATGGTGAAGCTGCAAAGTGGCATTGTTGTAAATTGGTGTCGTTGTCAAGTGGTGCAGTTAAGTGGTGTATTTGTAAAGTGGTGCAGTTGTCAAGTCGTGTTGTTATAAGGTGGTGTAGATGTAAAGTGGTGTTTTAGAGGTAAACTGATTCCTCCCCCCCCCCCCCTTTTTTTTTTTTTTTTTTTTTTTGTCAACGGAACTACAAAAAACTGTTTTGAAATCCAACTTAGCTTTCGAGATCGGCTAAGCGAAAACTAACAATGAATAAACAGATTAATAAATAACGCACAGCTATCTCGGTGTCTTTACTCTTTGTCTCTCTGTCTGTCTCTCTTTTTGTCTGTCTATCTGCTCCACCCCCTCTCTCTGTTTCTGTGTTTGTCTCTTTCTCTCTCGCTCTCAAGGTCTTCTCAAAAGACCACTGTACTACTGCTGTTAGTTCAATGGGTCCTGTCACTGAGAGGTTGATGAATGATGGACGAACCAGGCTACTTTACCATGAAACAACCCCAACCCCACCCCAGCCCCCTACTTCATCCCCTCCTCTTTCCCTCTCTTCCTACCCCTCTCCAACCAAATGAGTAAACGGTATAGCTAAAAACGTACTTAGCATTAGTATAGCCCTGTGGGTTCTTGTGAACATTCTTCAGTGTGAATGAACGAAAAATGAATGAGCTGAGGTAGAGGGTTTAATGGAAACGAAGGCCTCTCCATGTCCGGCAAGGTTTTGAACAGATGATAGACGAGAACAGGTAAAAAGCGATATTCTTGGGTAGATGCTTGCAGGCTGTCATGGCGACAGTAAACGTAGGAGAGAGATAGATTGATAGCCAAATGAGGAGAGAGACAGACAGATAAACAGATGGAGATGGAGAGAGAGAGAGAGAGAGAGAGAGAGAGAGAGAGAGAGAGAGAGAGAGAGAGAGAGAGAGAGAGAGATTAAAACAATAACGATTATACCTACGCACGATTTTCTCTGATCGATTAAGATTCCTGTAGTCGTGAAGACACGCCTTTTTCCACCTAAGTAACATTTTGAAAACCCTGTACGAAAACGGGTACAAACATTTCTTCTTAAAATAAAAAAATATATATATATATATATATATATATATATATATATATGCATGTATTTGTATTTCTTCTTATCACAACAGATTTCTCTGTGTGAAATTAGGGCTGCTCTCCCAAGGAAGAGCGCGTCGCTACACTACAGCGCCACCTTTGTTTTTTTTTTTTTGGTTGCATTTTTGCAGTTTTGTTTGTTTTTCCTATCGAAGTGGATTTTTCTACAGAATTTTGCCAGGAATAACCCTTTTGTTGCCGTGGGTTCTTTTACGTGCGCTAAGTGCATGCTGCACACGGGACCTCGGCTTATCGTCTCATCCGAAAGACTAGCGTCCAGACTACCACTCAAGGTCTAGTGGAGGGGGAGAAAATATCGGCGGCTGAGCCGTGATTCGAACCAGCGCGCTCAGATTCTCTCGCTTCCTAGGCGGACGCGTTACCTCTAGGCCATCACTCCACTAATGGAATGGAACTGGGGCCGCTTCGTGGAAACCAAAACAACAAAACACAGGAAGCATGGAAACGAATAGGAACTCAGTTTTGGAACAAAGGTGGCAAGGGTGGTAAGCTTATTTGGTAAAAAAACAACAACAAAAAACAACCCCCCCCCCACCAAAAAAAAAAAAAAAAAAAAAAACCCAAAAAGGAGGGTGGAGTGGGAGAAGGGGGTGGGGATCTCGCAACGCGGGTTGGTGCTGTGTGTTTGGTTCATGTTTGAAGAGACATGTATCAGCACGCTGTCGGCACACGTCAGATTAAAAACTCGTTGTTGCGTTACGCCGACAGCTATCAACCCGCAATTTTCCGAGTTCTTCACGTTGTAACTGTCATAGTTATCTCCTCTCCTTCTCTCCCTCTCCTCACCCTCTTCCCGTCTCTCATTCTGTGGCCCATTTGGGTCTTTTTGAAATCTAATACGATAAGTTATACTGTGCATTTCCATCTGTTTTTGGGGGGTGCGGGGGGGCATGCACACATCGCAATCTCATCATCATTTCCTCTCCACTCCAATTTTTAAAGCCGCCAATGTTGAAAAATAAACGTCGAGCCAATGACACGACCGTAATATTCTCTTTACGGCGGGCGTTCAGTTCCTTTCGATATATTTTAAATGAGCATTCTACACCGTCTTATCTCCCACCTGAGAAATTCAGGTCATCGGGAGTAATCAGGGGCGCTACCGAGAGAGAGAGCGAGAGAATAAACCCCCCCAGAAAAACCGCTTCAGAAATGGGTTCAGCAAAGGAAAAGATGACGGTAGTTAAACGAGGACAAACGCTGGGTATCTCCTTAAAGCATGGCAGCTATTGCCTGCACGTGCTGCTCGGACCAGAATCTCACCTTGGCTGTTGCTGGTTTTCATGGGAGGAGGCAGACTACCTTAGTACTGAACGGTGTGGGGGAGCAGTTGAAGGAGGCGTCTGACATATTGCCTTTTTTTGCCAGAGGCTCTTTCAGAGCACATTACTCTAGTTTGTTGTCTCTCTCTCTCTCTCTCTCTCTGAAGACACAGCCCCAGTTTGTTTTCTAATCATGTTTCCTTATGATACTGAAGTGTTTCTTTGTGGGTAATCTTTAGGCAAGTATCACTTTCAAACCTTTCCATCAGTTCGCGTGTTTCCCTTTGCTGCTTAAATATGTTTTATGTTTCCCTTTGCTCCCTTTATACAGCCATGTAAATAAAATATTAGTTATTAAAGATTATTCAAACACACACACACACACACACACACACACACACACACACACACACACACACACACACACACACACACTGTGGGTTTTTCGAAGTGCAAAACGCATTTCAAGAAACAATCCGACCAAACCAAAACACACGTCTGATGCACGTAAACGATTCCCGTTTGCTTGCAGAACACCCCTCGGAGGCAGGGGCACCTTATCAAAGAGCCGCGGCCCGGCCAACACTTTACAAAATCACCTCCCAGACCACATGCGAAAAATCCAATCAGACAGAATAAACTGTTGGGAACAGAACCCCCAACCGCGATCACGATATCCTGGAAATTACGTGAACGTCAAATCAAAAGACTCATCGGACTGCCAGAGCGCACAGGTGATTGAGTTACAGGGGAGTTCAAGATCGCTCAGCTCTCCTTTTCAGAGTAACGGCGAGCTCTTTTGAGTTCAGAATGCGTTCAGATAAAGTTTTTGATGCCCCTTGATTTTGAACACCCCCCCCAAAAAAAAAACAAAAAAACCCCCAGCAAAACAAACAAACAAACAACAACAACAAAAACAAAGAGAAAGAAAGAAAGAAAGAAAGAAAGAAAAAAGGTTTCATAGAAACAATCATCAGCATACATAATTATGCGCAAGCGGTGCCTGTGCTGACGGGGGCTAAGAGGTGATTAAGACTGTAACTGTTGATTCTAACGACAGTGGCGGGCGCAGTCTTTCGTACAAGAGAGTTCGGAAAGATGGATCATGCATTAGAGAGAGAAAGATGTAGGTAATGCATTATATATATATATATATATATATATATATATATATATATATATATATATATATAAGAGAGAGAGAAAGAGAGAGAGAGACAGAGAAGAAACACACACACACACACAGAACAGAAAAAAAGAGAAGAGAACAATGACGCCCCCCGAAGGTCATAGGTCTCTCGGTGCGCGGACCTCTCTGACTCTTTATGCGCGGATCGCTAACAGACAAAGGCAGGTTTGGGACACACACTGATGAAAGGTCCGATAAGAACGGAGCGCAGCAAACATGGTGGAGCAGACCTCAGGGGCACATCTACAAAGGTTAAGTACATTATAGAACTACGGTGCTTAGATAAACGGCAAAACTCCATTTGTCTCGGGTCCTGTATAGTTTCAGACATAATCCCCACTCATTTGTTTGTTTTCTTTCAAGTAAGTCTGAAAACAGCAGTATCAGCAACAAACAAATCTCCAATGATATTGGACTGTAAATGAAAACAATAAAGTGAATGAAGATGATTACATGCAGAACATTAAACAAAACGACTGACTAGAAAGTTTAGTAGCTGGTTTGCAATGCCAGAAAAGAGCACTGACATCTATATGCATCGACCTCAATGACATCGAAGCAAGTAGATAATAACTTGGAAATAAACTGCTAGCAGATCACATGAAAAGCAAACACGATAATTGTGTACTTTTCTCGCGTTTTAAAGATTTTTTTTAGATTTTCCTCTGTTGTGAATTTCTCTAATGTTTTTCATGACCGACTGGATTGAAAGCAACATGTTCTAATAACACATGACTGGAGTCTGAAGTCATAAACATTATCGACACAGCCACCAACAGCAACACTTTCCACCTCGAAATAATACCTCAAAGTCTGCAGCTCTTCTTGAGAGCCAACAGAAGAAAGGTGGGTTAGGATATTTCCTTTATCATGCCTTCGTTTACTCTGGAATAAAAAACAACAACAAACTAACACTAGAAAATGTGTGTAAGAAATTCCTCTTTTCTATTGTTTTGTTTTCTTGTTCGAGATTCCTCCTGTCAGCGAGTACTTTCTACCTTCTGGTCCATTCATCAGTTTGCATTCCATTTTTTGTGGTACGTTTTTTGTTCTCATCTCCACCAAAGCTGGTATTGTTCTTTCTTTTCTTTCACCCCGAAGTGAGCATTTTGTATCGTCTTATCTCCTCCCACCTCAGAAATCCAGGTCATCAGGCGGGGTAATCGGGGGTCGTGCGAGAGAAAACGCTTCGGGGATGGTTCAGCAAAGGAAAAGATGGCGGCAGTAAAACGAGGACAACGCTTACTGGTTGGCTGCTTTCGTCGTCTTGTGAATGATTGTTTGGGTGTAATGGTACTCTAATGTCTTATGATTTTTTTTCTGTCCTCTCTGCACGAATTTATACATGATGGAAGGTCGGCAGGTACCTGTTTTCATCACTTCACAATTTCAGTGTTCTGCGTTCGTAGTTTTGCAACTGTCACCTGCCACACTCACATGATGAAAGGGATGAGTGTTAGATCTCTTGCACGTAAGTACACACGAAAGTGGTCCAGACAGGTGTGTGCACACGTTGACACGAGGGACCACGAAAATGGCAATGCTTAACCCAGTGGGCTGATCATGTGGAGGTTTTTCTTGTCGATTGGTTCTGGTCTTCATTTTAATTCAGCGCCCTTAGATGGCGTTTGGAGTTATAAGCAACGCGAATGAAATCCGAGATTTGAAAGAACACAAATGGATTTTTTGTACACCCGGTGGTTATTGCATCTGTAAGGTCCAGGGGATTGGAGAAAAGGTTTCATAATGGGATCTAATACCGACAGCAAACCGGGATCACTAGAGCATGCAAGCAACCCGCTGAATTGACCACTCGTACCAAACAGCTCAGCAATGCAATCCAGAAACCAATCAAGAACCAATGGCGCACACGCTTTCTCAGCTCCAACAAATCTTTCAACGAAACGCCTTGTCAGTTCCAGCACCCTCTGCAAGCCCTCCAACTAACTGACCCTGATAAAGAAAGACAGAACAGAATCGCGAAGGCTAATTTTCTATCAGATGGAGAATCGTCCGATGAGGACGCTAGAGGGAGAGTGGGACTTGGGGAGGAGGGTGGTGGTGGTGGTTGCTCATGGGGTTGAGGATCCAGAGTTGCCTCCAGGCCCTAACGGACGGCCCCCGTCGATCGCCCGGAGATCTGTAAAGCTTGTCGGTCCAGTTATCAGATTTACGCAGGAGGCCAACTTGCAGGCGATAGCTGTAACATGTTTAGAGCACCATAATGAACTGCTTGGAAGACTGGTTGGAAGAGCGAGCACCTCGTTTGCTGATACGCTAAACATCGTGTGTTGGGGCTGCGCTTTGCTGAACAAAAACCCAAATGGATTTGTGTTGTGGTTGGTATTATTATCTTTTTTTTTCTTTTCTATTTTTTTAATGGAATCTCATGCTATCGCGATATTGACATTTCGTTTGCTTCTACACAAGAGAACTTAATAAAGGAAAATAAAGAGTGAAAGCAAGAAAGAAATAAAGAAAAGCAAACGGAACTGAAGAAAAAAAGAACAGAAAAAGTATATTGCCACTTACAGCATCACTTCACATCATTATCATCCTCACTCTTTCTCGATTACCCAACTGTCTTATCAATGGACATGTGTCTGTGTGGAGTGGAGGGGTGGGGAAGGAGTGCGGAGGGTGGGGGTTGACGTGGGTACGTGCACGTGCACACACCTATTTCCAGTGGCTGACACTGTTGGCTCTGCATGGACGCATGGTGATGCCACTGATAAATGGTGCACGTGAAATGCAAAACAGTCTGGATTGCGTGCTATGAGTCCTGTTTTCTTCAGGTGTTCCCCATCTCGCACCAGTATGTATGTGTGAGAGGGAGGGAGAGAGAGAGAGAGAGAGATACGGGCAGACATGCAGAGACTGACAGGGAGAAAGTGAGCGAGAGAGGGAGAGACAGAAAAAGAGACAGAAAAGCAGAGACGAAAGGAGAGAAACAGAGACAGAGACACATAAACAAACAACCTCCCAAATAAAACCACTGACGTGTAACCTGCAAATAGTAAACGTTGACATCTCAGTGTCCCAACGGTGACCTACCTCATCCCGTGTCCCCAACTCTCACCCCCCTCCCCCATCACCCCCCCCCCTCCGCCCGCACACACCTACCCCCTACCCAGCCCCTCACCTATCAACGTTTCTTCTGGACACAGTCCGGCCCTCTTTCAACACCTTAAGGTGGCAAAGAGCATCACGCATGTTTAACCCTGGGGGTGGCCTGTCCACTGTACATGTCAGAGGACGGGGGGGAGGAAGGAGGAGGAGGAGGAGGCTGCAACTTGATACTGGTGGAAAGCTGGGGCAGAGGTTGTCCATCTAGGCTTTTGTCCCCTGTCTTTTTCTTTGTTTAGTCCCCGCTGAATTCCCTCCCCCTTCCACTTCCACTAGCCTCGCAGTTCTGCCTCAATGTTGCTGCTATTCGATACGGCCGCCATTGTTGTAGTGGTGTGGTGGTCCTCTAGATCTCGGTGGTAGTCTCTCTGTCTGTCTGTCTGTCTACCTCTCTCTTTCACACACAATTTCTGTGTCTGTCTGTCTCTACCCACTCTCTCTCACTCTCTGTCTGTCTGTCTGTCTCTCTCTCACACACACATACGTTCTCTCACTCTGTCTCTCCCTCCCCCTCTCCCTCTCTTTCTCACACACACACACGCACACACACACACACACACTCTCTCTCTCTCTCTGAATCGACACCAAAAAATTGTAAATCGCAAAGGAGTTGCAATCTGTCTTGCCTTCAATTCTGTAGGACCTGTGACACTGTATTGCTTGTGCATGGGTATTAGTCTGTTGGTTATTTAGGTTGAATGTGTGTGTGTGTGTGTGTGTGTGTGTGTGTGTGTGTGTGTGTGTGTGTGTGTGTGTGTACACGCGCCCACGTGCGTGTTTGTCATGATTGGGGAAAATGTATTGGCTTTGCTTGTGTGAAATTGGCTGATGCAGTTACCAGGACTAGCTCACAGACAAGATCGATTCTAAATCCTGCACACATCCATGCGCTCAAGCAGTCAACACGCATTCACTTCTCTCTGACATAACTTGGGACACAACCATTCTACACTGATTATTGCTAGTCATTGATTCGCACACATCAAATCACAATATTCGCACAACCTGGACTTACTATGGTAATGTAGATATAAATCCTAGGACATTCTAGCAACTCCCGCATTCACAAAGCGTTTCTTCAAGTTGACTTTTACAAGCAGCCATACTGCGTTTTCGGATTTGTGGGTTAATGCAGCATTTGCGTAGCTACGATGAATCTCTAACATAACCCATATAACCCACTGAACGCTGGCATGGATTGCGGTGATCTTAAACGTTCGAAAACGTTCAAATGCATAGATATGTGTACGATAGAAGTACTGTTTATTGTAAACCTGGGAAATCTGAAGCTGAACCCTCAAAATCACCAGAAGCTGTCAAAAGATCTCAGACTTCGCAGACCTGTGGGAAAAACAGGCGACTAACTCTCCAATCACTCCCCTATCACACACATACACGCACGCACGCACGCACGCACACACACACACACTCACACGCGCGCGCGCACACCTGCCTTTTCCAACCTGGAAACTTTATCTGCTAAAGGAGTTATTTTTCACACGCTTTCTGCCCTCCCAGATGGCCCGTGAAGTCTGCCCGGCTATAAATAACCCACTGGCCATGTCAGTTTAGCGCTGTGCACAGCGCACTGATGAAGCAGATGGGAAAACATCCCGCCATTTTGACAAATGCTGATACACTGAGATGAACGATGTCGTTAAAGTGTGATACATTGCCCTCGTGTCGGTGGCAAAGAGTTTAAAACAAGATGATCAAGGTGTAAGAAACCGGGTGTGTGTGGGAAATAACTGCAGTCCACGTCACCTCAGAAACCAAAAAAGTGAGTATGGCTGCCTATATAGCGAGGTAAAAACGGTCGTGCACGTAAAAGCCCACTCAAACATGTATACGATACGAGTAAACGTGGGTGTCGCAGCCCACGAACGAAGAAGAAGATTTAAGGACTGCAGCCAACGCCCAGAAAAGAGCACAGAAGATTCAACGTAAATAACCCATTCACTGTGCAAGCGTACTGTCCGGTGGGCAGGGTGCGGGAAGGGGGGGGGGGGGGGGGGGGTGAAACCCACATTGTCTTCACCAACAGAACATCACTGAAACAAACACTTCGATATTTGACGGTTGGTAACTTGGGTTTTCAAAAATGCGTGTCAGTAATTGTGTGGAGATGATCAATCAACAGTAACGTAAGACAGCAGACCTTCAGTTGAGCTATTCTTCTTCAAAACTGGGGGTGCGTGTGAGTTAGGGGACAGGGTGGTGCAGGTAGGATGTGGTGTCTTACGTAAGAGCAAGTACCACGAACCACGCCGAAGTGACAGCACAACACACACTGCAGGCTCTCCTCAGGTGCGTATGCTCATAAAAAAAATAAATCTTACATTAATCTACGTAGAATAACGGTGTTGGGACTGCAACAATGATTGAGCCCAGGTTTGGCTGCTAGACTTGTGCTGTATTGACACAATGAGGACCAGTGCCAACTGAACAGCCTGGTAAATTAGCTTCTTCTTCTTCTTCTTCTTCTGTTCCATTTCATTTTCACTCAAGGCCTGACTGAGCACGTTGGGTCACACTGCTGGTAAGGCATCTGCTTTGCAGATGTGGTGTAGCGTACACGGATTTGTCCGGACGCAGTGATGCCTCCTTGTGTAACTGACCTGAACTGAACTGAACTGAACATCTTCTTCATCCTCCTCGTCCTTCTCCTCGTCCTTCTTCTTATTCTTCTCCTGTTACTCAGTAAAACTTTATCGGGGTGCCACACAGAAGAACGTTTCACCAGATTCCCCCAGGTCCAGCTGTGTGTCAAATGGGGTGAAGAAAACAATGAAAACAAAAGGAAAACAGAAACACAGACAGGGCCAGAAGACCTCACCTTTGCAAGCCCTGCGGTCAGTGATGGGTTTGTTGGCGTCCCGGTAGTAGCCCTCGTTGCAGTAGTGGCAGTGGCGGCCCGCAGTGTTGTGCTTGCACCCCAGGCACACCCCGCCACTCCGGTACCCGGACAGCTGGTACAGCTCGCGGTTGAACCGGCATCGACGGGCGTGCAGGTTGCAGTTGCATGCTGCAAGAAACAGAAACAAGACACAGAGAAATATTCATTAGTCAGTGGTGAAAGTGTCAACAGTGTCATATACATACACAAGACAAATATGAGTGATTAGCCAATGGTAAGGATTTATTTTTCTTTGTCGCGCTTGGTCAAGAGACAAACAATTACACTTTTTGTCTGAAATCGACACTGGCATATCAGTATGCGGATACAAAAGTATCTACTAAAATGAATCTTGTTTTTTTTGTTTTTTGTTTTTTGTTTTTGGAATAAGATTCAATTGAACATGAACCTCCCAAAATGATATTCATCAAAATTGTGTTCATCAGAAGCATTGTACAAACATTCTTTCTCATTCTCAGCCTCCACCCATTTTCTTTCCTCGAGCTGGCTAATGCACCGCTCCTTGCACATTCAAAAGTAATCAAGAACAGATAATTTTAAACTGAAACATAAAGGTGCAAGAGTTAAAAAAAAAAGAAACGTTGTTCTAAATTATCAAAATTGAGTGAACTTTTCGTTAAAACAATGAACAATCACTAGTTTTTCACACACACACACACACACACACACACACACACACACACACACACACACACACACACACACACACACACACACACCAAAAACATACTTCACGATAAGGAAATTTCTGCTGTGATCCCACTTAGCGTTAAGAAGCAAAAGTAACACACAGATATGTTGAAATCGCTTAAATGCCAAACAACAAAAACTGATTACACAGAAACAACGAAGAAACAAACAAACCAGTGAATAAACACAGAATCCTTCTGAAGCAGTCTGTCAACAGCTAACCACAATAAACGTAGGCTACATATCCCTTTTTAAATTGACAGTGTATTATACAAACCAATGTTGCTGGGTTTTTTTGTTTGTTTGTTGTTGTTTTTTCTTTGTTCTTTTATTTGAAAGTTGGAGTTTGCGTGTTTGCTTCTTGTGTTGTCTACAACACATAATGAGTTTAGTTCAGAAAGGAAAGAAACAACAGAGAGAGAGACAGACAGACAGACAGACAGACAGACAGACATACAGAGAAGCAGACAGACAGAGAGACAGAGAGAGACAGAGGCAGAAAGAGAGACAGAGTGAGAAACAGAGAGAGGCAGAGACAGAAAGAGAGAGACAGAGACAGAGAGACAGAGAAAGAGAGACAGAGAGAAACAGAGACAGAAAGAGACAGAGAAAGAGAGACAGGAAAACAGAGAAGCAGTTCCAGACACAAAAAAGCCGGGTGGGGGTGGGGGGTGGTGGAGATGTGTATACACGCAGTTAGGCCACCTGCAGATTAGACAGCGAGTACCAAAAGAAGGCAATTTACACACCCTGAGAACCCTACGCCGTCCGAAGCCACGAGCTTATCTAAATAGGGTCCGCTTTATCAGGCCCCTTGCCCAATAAAAAAGGCTCCGTGTCATCGAGAAGGCTTGGCAACGGCAGCAAATTACCTGGTCCTCCCTATCCCTTGCCAGGGCTGAGGATGCCAGAAGTGGGCGCTTTTAGCCAGTTTGCTACGAACTCTAATCGCTTCCTCCATTTTCCTCCTTTTTTTTTCTCCACTTAGCACTGTTCTAACCAAGCAACCCACCTCCATTAAAAAAGAAAAGAAAAAAGAAATGTATGACGTGCAGTAAAGTGAGTTCAAGCACTGTTACAAAGCGAAATCGGTTCATTTGCCTATGATTCCCCCCTGCTTGAGTGAACACTACCCAGCGCTTCAGAGTGACAGTGAAGTGAGTTTAGTTACTGCAACATAAATACATAGTTTCCTGCATTTTCTCTTTTTTCCTGCAGGAGTGAAGAACCACATTTGTCAGCGCTTCACAATACAACGAGAGAGAGAGAGAGAGAGAGAGAGAGAGAGATCAGCCAACTGTTGCCAAGCGAAGTCGGTTTCAAAAAAGCTCAGACCAGTTGGGAAGATCTTGGCTCTGATCTGAATCGGTATTAGGATCCAGGGAATTTTTTCCATGCAAGTCTTCAACCACGAGGGAAAATATTGATGGCTGAAAATCCAGCTTAAAAAAGTCGACGTACGCGGACTGCTCCATAAGAAAGTTCAAAATATGACGTCTCGAGAACTTATGGATGAATTTCCTCAAAACTATGTGAAATTGCAAGACAGGGGTTTGTGGCAAATGAGAAATATTTTCTGGGGTTGTTTTATGTCCAGCTCGAAATCCAGGAATGTTAAAAGAAAATTAGTTTTCGCCACAGGGAAAAAAGAACAGTTCTGATAAATGATCCGCATTGATGGAGTCATCTTATGTGTTTGGGTATGGACATGTTTGTGGACATTGAAATCATGTATCTATATATAAGATATTTAATACGCACCTTTTCTGTTTGTTAGCGGTGATAATCATTTGCACATGTTGTTTATCACACTGACGAGATCGTGATGGTAGGTGATCATGTATATGGAGAAACATTGGCTCGACATACAAGGCAAATGCAGCGGCAGTCTTAAAATCTGTTATGAATAACCGTGTGTGTGTGTGTGTGTGTGTGTGTGTGTGTGTGTGTGTGTGTATGTGTGCGGGCGCGCGCGCGCAGTGTGTGTGTGTGAGAGAGAGAGAGAGAGGGAGAGAAAGACACACAGACTAAGAAACAGAGAAGCATACAGAAAGACAGCAGGCAGACAGACAGAAAGAGAGACAGACAGACAGAAAGAGAGTCAGACAGACACACAGACAGACAGACAGAATTATATATACGAACAGAAACAGAGATAGACAGACAGACAGACAGATACAGTGACAGAGGTAGAGGGGGGCATATACACATTAGCAGGCAGCTTCTCTTCAGTTAATCCCAATTTTCCCACCATCCAACATTTCTCAGACATCTGCAAGCGGCGGTAGTGGGGGAGGCAGGGGATGGGGAGATGCAAAACTATGTGTCTTGATAAAGGTATTTAATGGCGTTTTTGGCACAGCTTGAACAAGGCTGAAGGTCAGTAATGTATTTTTACATACAGGTGCGCAGTGTGTGTGTGTGTGTGTGTGTGTGTGTGTGTGTGTGTGTGTGTGTGTGTGTGTGTGTGTGTGTGTGTGTGTGTGTGTGTGTGTGTGTGTGTGTGTGAGTGAGTGAGTGAGTGAGTGAGTGAGTGAGTGAGTGAGCGAGTGAGCGAGCGAGCAAGCGAGCGTGTGTGTGTGTGTGTGTGTGTGTGTGTGTGTTTCTCTTCCTCCCTTCCAACCCTCCTTTTCAGACAGAAATGATACTTTTGGCGATAATAACGTTTTCGTCGTCAACGAAGGATTTCCATCCATGATGATGATGATGATGATAAGGATGATGATGCGTACATGATCTTATGTGTGTATGCATGTGTGCGCGTACGTGCGTGTACATGTGTATTTGAGTAAGTGTGTGTGTGTGTGCGTGAGAGAGAGCGACAGAACGAGACAGACAGACATACAGATAGGTAGGCAGAGAGACAACAGACAGACAGGCACAGACAGAGATATCGAGAGACAAGCAAAAAGACAGAGACACTCAAATACACAGACGATCACACAGACAACCAGATTCACACGAGACACAAGACAGGGACACACTATTAAAAAGATCGCCAAAATGGCTGTGCAACCCGAGAGCTCGCTCCGACGAGTGCCCCGACAAGATGTAAAACACCTCTGGAGGCTCGTAGCGGCTGTAGCCGACACCGGTTCACGGGTGTTAGCCGCTGAATTGTCGCCTCCGCCAAATTGTCGCTAGCGACCAAACGTCGGTTAATAGAGGTTCGTTAAATTAACGTCGTCAAAGGTTAAAGCAATATCATAATTAAAAAAAAACATATTATATCATTTTTGAAACAAACTTGTCGCCAGCAAAAATACGTCGGTAAAGAGGGCTCCGCCACATTGTCGATCAACGTGAAATCAGCGTACCGACTACGTGTCAGTGGTTACTATAGTGACCGCCGAACTGTCGCTGTTATTGCTATGTTTATCATGTTGAGAACAACGACAATGA
This sequence comes from Babylonia areolata, assembly GCF_041734735.1. NCBI lineage: Eukaryota > Metazoa > Mollusca > Gastropoda > Neogastropoda > Buccinidae > Babylonia > Babylonia areolata. The sequence continues at coordinate 47,913,595 of NC_134876.1, read as the reverse complement.
TGATGCTTGTGAAGATGACGACGACGACAACAAGATGACGACGACGACGACGATGATGATGAGTCTTTCGCCTGTTGCAATTATCACTTTAATTAAAAGGTTGTCCAAATCATGACTCACCGGAGCAGAAAACACCTCATGTTTGTCGTCGAAAGGTGTCTGCATCACGGATCTCTGACAATTCACTTTAGCTCAGTCACTCACGAAGGAGTCACTGCGTTAGGACAAAAAATTAATCTATACACACGCTACAGATACCTTACCAGCTAAACTGTCCGTAAACTAAATTTTGTCGCCGACGACAACTTCAGTGGTTAATTAACTGACTGAGTTCCACCAACCTGTCGCCGGCGACAACTTGGCGGCGGCGACAATTCAGCGGTTTATGATACTGACAGGTCTGTAGCGGTGAGGCAGGCTTACAGCTTGCAGTAACCCAGGCTTATCTTCGCTCCACCTAATCCGCCCTTCACAGCCCATCACACGCCTGGAGTCCAGGTTACAAATCCCTCGGACATTTACGGGTTCCCTGGCTGGTAGACACTAACTTGTCGGGTCGTTTTTGTTAATTTTTTTTTCTCCAAGTACTAAAGTACGGTTGTAAGCTATTGGATTGTACAAATTGCGAGTAGTGGTATTAACATCATGCTTGAATTGACTGGTTTTGAGTGCAAGGATACACAAACACGGACATACGCACACACATTAACATAATGAGAGAGAGGAGATTGAAATGAGGGAGGGCGGAGGGAGAGACGGAGAAAAAGAGAGAAAGGTACTGGAAACACACACACACACACACACACACACACACACACACACACACACACCACACACACAGCCTATTATATGTATATATCCACAGACACACACACACACACACACACACACACACACACACACACACACACACACACACACACACAGACAGAGACAGAGAAATACAGCCAAGGCTGGCGAAATTTGTTCATGAATGTTTCTCTTCTTAATATGCTCATGTTTATGTTTCATTGTGTCTTATAAACTTTAAGGTTTTATGATAATAAAAGTATTCTATTCATTCACACACACACACACACACACACACACACACACACATATATATATATATATATATATATACATATACATATATATATTATATGTATATATCCACAGAGAGAGATAGAGACAGACAGACAGACAGACAGAAGACAGATAGAGAACAAAACAGACAGAAACAGACAAAACATCAAACAACGATGGAATGACATCAAACTCGCCATGAATCACAACATATGCCAACTAAATCAGAACTGATAATCATCTTCTTATGACCGACGGTTGATTTAAACACCACACTGTGTTCCGCACAGTGGTAATAAAGACCATGTACTTCGGGTCCTGGGTAGCTGTAAACACTTGAAGGTCGTGCCAGTCTTCATACTGCGTGACAAACCGAATGTGCGCAGAAAACTGAGCAGACCCCGTTGGTAACTGATCTTGCTATATATACAGGTATCACTGAGAGGAAGAGTTAGGGATGAGAGAAGTGAAGGAGAGGGAGATGGAGAGAAGGGAGGAAAGAAGAAGAAAAAAACTGAGGGGAGTGGGGAGTGGGAGGGAGAGATGGAGGGAGGGGGAAAGAGTGGGAGAGACAGAGATGGGTGTGGGGGGGGGGGGGAGATGCAGGCAAAACTGGTAAATACAGACAGACGGGGACAGAGTGACAGAGAAAAGCTAGAAGGGGGATGGAGAGAGAAAGACAGAGACAGAGATAGACAGACAGACAGACAAAGAGACAGATAGACAGACAAAGAGGCAGACAGACGGAGAGGAACAGACAGATATATAGACAGAAACATGCACACACGATTGGGAACATCTGCTAAAAATACTGTAGGACAGAAAGTGAGAACGAGAGAGAGAGAGAGAGAGAGAGAGAGAGAGAGAGAGAGAGAGAGAGAGAGAGAGACAGACAGACAGACAGACAGACGGACAGACAGACAAGAGACAAAGAAGATCCAGGCAGACTGAGGACATGATACATGCATGCACTGCATAGCACGGACACTTGAGAAATGAAGGTCTGTGGGACAGGGACGAATAAGGAAAGACATCCTCCTGATACGGTGATACCCACTCGTATTCACTGCACACTTCGTAGGTACGAAAGTGTGTGTGTGTGTGCGTGTGTGTGTGTGTGTGTGTGTGTGTGTGTGTGTGTGTGTGTGTGTGTGTGTGTGTGTGTGTGTGTGTGTGAGCGAACGAATCTCCCTGACAGCAAAAATAATTCCATTCTGTTATGATTATATGTATGATGGTGATGATAATGCTACTGATGATGGTAGTGATGATGATGATGATGATGATATTGATGATAATGATTCCTTATTTCTTGTGCATTCTGCACAAGCTTGTGCAGTCTGGCCGCTGGTTAATGAGACCTCAACATTGGCTATTATTATAATGTTGATACTGAGGGTGATTTCTAAACAAATCATTACCCAATACATGATAACTGCTCTGCGAGTATTCTAATGGGAAGGAGAGGAGGCATGGGGGAAGGGGGGCACTACCAGACATAACATAATGAAGAAAACAAAAATTTCGTGACTCTTCATGTCATGCTGTCATGGTGATCCTAGTTTCGATAACCCCTTCAGTTTTAACATTTTGACTGCTGTTGACGAATACGCTCGTCAGTGAAGATCTGTTGCCTGAGATAAGACTGGGTATACAGGTCAGCATGTTGAGCACACTTCTCTGTTATAACAAGAGCGAGAGCGAGAGAGAGACAAGACAAATTCTTTATTTTCGAGGGAAATAAATAAGCACTGGCGCGCTTTTTTTCATCCAGTCCCCGCCCTGAAACAGGGTCTACACTACACAATACAGAGAGAGAGAGAGAGAGAGAGAGAGAGAGAGAGAGAGAGAGAGACGCTTTGACACTTTAATGTCATTGGCCATGAGGTCCTTTTGACATAGGTGAATGCATCAACATACTTTCAATTTATAACAAACCATTATAATAAACGAACTGAGAGAGAGAGAGAGAGAGAGAGAGAGAGAGGGGGGGGGGGGGAGGGGGGGAGAGAAATTTGTCTGTCAACATCTCTTTGCCTATCAGTTCCCCTCTCTGCAAATATACAGAGAAAAAAGAGAGTGAAAGAACGAGAGGGTGAGAGAAAGAGAGAGAGGGAGTGAGAGGGGCAGAGAGACACAGAGACAGACAGACAGAGAGAGAGAGGGGGAGACAGACAGACAAACAGACAGATAGACAGAGTGAGGTGATGGGGTGATGAGGTATGTCAGGGAGTCTTGGCAGTGTCAGAACACTGACTGTGATGTCAAAACAGCACCCTGCCACACCACTTCAAACACACCGCAAACCGAAGTGACTCACTGATCAAAATAAGCTGCATCGTCAGCTGTACGTGTGCACGCGCGATGTGTGTGTGTGTGTGTCTGTATGTGTGTGTGTGTGTGTGTGTGCGTGTGTGCGTGCGTGTGTGTGTGTGTGTGTGTGTGTGTGTGTGTGTGTGTGTGTGTGTGTGTGTGTGTGTGTGTGTGTGTGTAAGTGCACGTGGGGGGTGGAGGGTGCAACAGTCTACTTGTTTCTTTGTGTATATTTGCCGGGTGGCTCACCCCACCATCCCCAAACACGCACTCACGTACACACACAAACACACACACGCGCGCGCGCACGCACGCACACACACACACACACACACACATACACGCACGCACACACACTCGATTTCGCGTTTTGGCAATGCTCAATATTATTTCATGACTGAGAACAAGTGAAGCATAATTAGTAGTGTTTTTAACGTGAAAAGACAACGGCCTGGAGTGAATCTCCAGAATACAAAATTACATCGAACAAAAGACTGAATTTGTGCACAGGTCGATGTACCAACACTGCAATTGTCGTACCGCTTTCTTTGACAAGTAACTGTTGAGTCAAAGAAGGCAGGAGATATATTAATTATTCTCTGCGACACACCCTAAGTTCACAAAGGTGGATTTTATTTTTTTTTCGTAACACGGACCGACCAAAGCCTGGATGGTGGGAAACAGGAATTTGCAATTAAATCAAAGGTGGACTAGCAACCAGAATGAGTCGGAAAAACGGACCTAATGATATTACTGTTTTAAAAAAAAAGTATTTGATTTAGAGAACATTCTTTGAACACAGACATCATAAGCTTTAAGCTTGATTTGTTAACGCCTCATGAAATCTAAATGTTTGGTGATGTTAGTATTTTTTTTAGCAATGAAAATACATTGTTTTAAACCAAACAACCACACCAGTGTTAGAAATTGTTCGGATCGCTACTGGTTTGGGTTGCGTGAGCGATATTAAGAGCGCTAAGTTTGTTATAACATTAAGAATTTTCCTAAATCAGTGGAACAGCGTGGACTTCAGAAAACTGGTTAACGTTTGTCAAAATTAGCGCCACTAAGTTCACTACATGCATACTGATCCTAGTCCGGAAAAAACGAAAGTTTTCTCCTCAACTAAAAGGACCTGACACTTCCAAAACACGGAGAGCGAAGAAACAACAGAAACGTGTTTGTACAATAAGCACAGTACAGGAGAACTATCTGTATGGCTCGGAGAACTACCAAGCATACTACAAACGACGTGTTATGTACAACAAGGACACTACAAACGACTTGGAGGCTATCTGCATGCCTCGGATCGTTACAGAAGGGTGTCACTGAAACGGAATCAGCCCCCGTCTACACGAAAAGTGTGGATCGGGTGTCGGATTTATGTCCGGGGTCCTTTCTTGTGTGGGATAATGTTGCGGGCCATCCATGGCTGAAGGGGTTGTTTAGAGTTGATACACACACACACACACACACACACACACACACACACTAATAGAGGCACGCACGCACGCACGTACGCACACACACACACACACACACACACACACACACACACACACACACACACACAGAAGCACGGTTGGCGCGGGTCTTTCTCTATCATAGCGTTGCTACTAAAATGAAAATAATGAGAGCACTGTGGCTTTGCTTTCCTCTTCTGGTGGATTTACTCATTCTTCCATTAATTAAGGCAAGAAAGCCAATATCATCAGAAATATTTTGCTGTATTTAGGATCAGCTAAGTGCTATTGTTTTTGTTTTCTAATTGTTCACAATTCCACCAAATCCACAGTGCCAATGAATGTACTTATGTTTTGATACACATTTATACTGGTATGTACTCAGTACGTGCACAAACAGAGACACACACGTGCGAACGATTGCGCCGGCGTACACACATACACACACACACACACACACGCGCGCGCGCGCGCGCTCACACACATACACATGCACGCACACACACATACACACGCACGCACACATACACACACAACGCTTTGGCACTCATTCTCTGCTCATGTCATGTGGGTAAAGAATGGAGCGTTGTGAGTTTTTATGTTATGTTTTACTTGATACCTTGGCAGAGGAAACCTGGAAGGCATAGTATGGATGCCGTTCCTATGATCACAAAGTTAGTGCTGCTGTACGGTCCTGGAGTGTGTGTGTGTGTGTGTGTGTGTGTGTGTGTGTGTGTGTGTGTGTGTGTGTGTGTGTGTGTGTGTGTGTGCATTCGTGTTTGTTGTGAGTGTTACATACAGAGAAATGGAAGAAAGAGAGAGAGAAAAAAAAGAAAAGACAGAAAAAAATATACGGGTGAATATATGTGAGAGAGAAACAGACAGACTCACAACAACAACAAAGAAACAAACAAAAACAGACACAAAGAAACACGATAAATAAATACCACCGCCACCACCTCCAACACACACACACACACACACACACACACACACACACACACACACACACACACACAACCCACCACATACACACAACCAAACACCTGAATGAAATACAGATATCTTTCCTTCCACCCCAACGTCTGTCAAACTGCCATTAACAAAAATTAACCCAGATACGGAAACAACCGTCAGAGTGGAACGGCAGCTCTCTAGCACATCTAACTACACGTGACAGATACACTCAACACCTCAGCCTAAAACCCTGCCGACAGATTTGCCGCTGCAGAGTGCCAGAATAAGCTCCTCAAGCGACTCACAGGTCTACTATCTTAGGCTGTAGAGTGGAAAACGAAGCCATACGTTTTTCCTCCGGAATACATATCGTTGACATTTTGGAGGAGGTGCGAGAGGTCGGAGCGAGGGTGTTAAGTTGAAGGTTCGGATGTTTTAATCATTTCCAGGGACGTTGACTTTGTGATAGTGTTGCGTTTTTATTTTGATTTGGAAGTGGAGGACGATGGGGTTGATTGTTTTCTTGTGCGCCCTAGCGATTACGTTCTCTTGTTGACAGTTCATATACCCCATGAGGAGTGAAAATTTCATCCAGTATGCCAAACAGTATAGCGGTTACAAACTGTTACCAACTATCTAAATTGAAATTTGAAAATAGCTCATGAACTATCAGAAATTTGAATATCATCATAATAGGTAGACCAACAACGAATGCTTGGAAAGTAAGTTCATAAACACACACACACACACACACACACACACACACACACACACACACAGAGAGAGAGAGAGAGAGAGAGAGAGAGAGAGAGAGAGAGAGAGAGAGAGAGAGAGAGAGAGTTACTAATTTCGTAAAACTTCGCAAGGAAAACAGAAGAAGAAGAAGAAAAAAGAATACAACAGGCATGGCCATAGAAACGTTAATAACTATCACCCCCTCCCATTTCCCCCAAAACACACACACACAACTTACTGCTACACTGTGGATAATCCAGTAAAAACCAGCCCAGCGACAGCAAATTAAGTATCATTCTGACATTTCGCCAGTTTCTCCGATCGTCTGCAACAACCTAACTGACAACAGGGTGCTCTGCTCTTGTCACTGATTGAACCGGACGCAGTTTGATTGGTAGCTAACTGACGTTGCGCTCGCTCTGAGTTTGTTCTTTTTTCTTTGTTGTTAAATACTTTACTCGAATATTCAATCACACACACAAAATCATCATAGGTAAATCACTTTACGGAACACAAAGCAAAATATGTCAATGGTAACTGTTACGCAGTCGTTCAACAAAGTTATGTTCTGATTAAAAGGCCAACATCCAACGTCATTTTTACTAAACAACAACAAACAAACAAACAACTACCTCAATCACATCTCCAAAAGCCGTCATTTCAGCCATATATATATATCATTCCAATGTATGCACGTGAGAAAGTCACCGAGAAATTTTCTACCAAAAACAACAACAAAACACACTTAAAAAAACAAACAAACAAACATACAAACAAAAGAAACAACCCCCCCAAAAAAAACAACAACAACAACAACAACAACAACAAAAAACCAAAAAAAAAAAACCCAACACAACAAAAACCAACCATGAGTAATGATGGCAATAGCAGGTTTGTACAGTTGATACGTCTGCGAACTCTCTCTCTCTCTCTCTCTCTCTTTAACTCCCGCGAGCGCGTGTGCGCGCACATACATACACACTTGCAGGCAGCCGCCATCGATGCTAGCAGACGACGTGTTGAGTTGATGCAAACCACACCAGCATACTGGCTCTGACACTGAGGCAGAGAGCGCGCAGGGTCATCTGTTTTTTTAATTACTGTCTGCGGGAAGCACTTGAATGAATGGTACCGTTAACAGAACTAAGCAGGTGAAAAATCGCACGCGCGCCACCCCCATCCACCCTCACCACCCCCTCCACACCTACAGGCACACCTCATGCTGGAGCGCGCGCACACACACACACACACACACACACACACACACACACACACAAACACACATAAACACATACACACGCACGCACCACATGCAGGCACATAAACACAAACACACACCACGCATAAACACAAACACACGCAAAGGCGCACGTGCGCGCATACACACACACACACACACACACACACACACACACACACACACACAAATACATACATATATATTCTTTCTCACACACGTAAACACACACTACAAAAAAGAAGTAAAAAAAAAGAAAAAGAAAAAGAAGAAGAAGAATCAAAGACTAAGGAGAACAAAAACCATGACACTGTAGGCGCCATGTCTGTGGCAAGGTGTCAGAAAGTGACGACAGACACACCTGTGTGATTTCGCTCACCTCCTTATCTCGTCACACACACACACACACACACACACACACACACAGAGGCCTATAAATATACAGGTCGGGTTTGCTACTTGCTTCTTTCTGGCTGCTGACTAGAGAGAAGCATCTCATTGAAGAGCCAAAGAGAAATTATCACTGTTGTGATTTGGCAAGGACCTCTCTCTTACACTCAATATGTCTCTTTAAAAAAACAAACAAAAAAACACAACAGCAACACAAAAACACGAGCATCCACTTGGACAGAAAGAAACGCAACACACAACACAACCCCCCCCCCCCCCACACACACACACACTCACACACAAACACACAAGCACACACACAAACACACAAGCACACACACACACACAAGCACACACACTCACACACACGTCTCTCTCTCTCTCTTTCTCTGAGACAGACACTTGACACTGAGACAGACATACTTACAGACAGACAGAAAATAACACCTCTCCCCTCCCCCACACACACCCCAACCCCGAAGCCACAAGCAATATATACACATATACATACATACATACATACATACATATACCCACGCCACACTGCTGGCTCCAAGCTGAACGCTGTTTACAAAGCCACAAAGGCGAGGTGACAGGCGTCAGCCCGTTTGACAGGGTGACAAAAACATTCCCCGTGAGTCCCCCCCCCCCCTCCCCCCACACACACACCCTTTAGTCCGTCAAAGACACCCTTCCCCCTCTTCCTCCTTCCCTCTAATCCTCACCCCTCCCCCCCCCCCATTCAATGCCCCCCACCCAACTGCCTCCAAACTGACATAAAAAATGTCCCCCACCCACCCCCAATTCCCTCTAACTGAAAAACGTTAATACATATAAAGGGAGAGGACGGAGTAGGTGAACGAAAGGGGGGTGGGGTGGGGTGGGGTTCGCAGGCACATTTGCCATGGAAGTTTGCACCTTCTCTCCCCCCCCCACCCCACGTCCCCCCACCCCTCGGCCCCCGGAAATTTCACCCCTTTCACCCTTTAATCCTGGGCATGTGACAATTCTGTTATTTGTATCCACAATCAGAAAGGAATTACAGTTGTTGTGCGGTCAGTCAACTCTGGACGTGTTTTATCATTCCAAATCGCCAAAACATATCTCACCACTTCACAACCTTCCTGATCTGATAAAGTAAGTAAAGTGATTGTTCATAACTATCACGATAAAACATGTTCGAGTTTGATAATGTAACACAAATGATTGTCTACTTTCTTTTCCGTCAGAAGAGATGTTAATGTGTACAATTATAGTGGAGGAATAGGATTTGCCTTCTTCTGCACTCTGATTTGCCATTCTTAGTTTATCAAGGCTAAGTTTTAAAGAAAACAAGAAAGACAGACAGATTCATATCGAGCAACAGACACCCATAGCTCACCGACACTAGTTTACTAAAAGGGGGTGACACACATGAAATTGCAAGATGTCTCAAAGTACCCCCACTGCCTTTCAAAACACCCCGCAAACATCCCTCCTTCCCTCACATTCAGACCCTTTTCCTACCATCACTCCCTTCCGCCTCCCCCCCCGCCCCCAGCCATCTCTACCCCCCCCCCACCCCCTCTCTTTCAGTTCCCCTGCCAGTCCTATTCATCCAAACCGTCAGTCAGTGACTTGCTTTGTAGCAGGGTGGGTACGGGTAGCCCCACTTAACCTTTGGGTTCAGTCCTGAGATGCTGGCGAGTCACAGTGTTGTCTCCTACTGCTGTACCCGTGGGCCAGCCAGCCCTGGAGGAGGGTGTGTGTGTGTGTGTGTGTGTGTGTGTGTAGGGGGGTGTACGGCTGTGGACTCTATTCAGAGACCTCCACACCCAACAGAAGCTCGGGTGGTCGGGGGGAGGGCGGGGTGGGTGGACATGTTGTGTTTATGCGTTCTATCCGCCCGCGGGGTGGTGGTGGGGGGCCTTTCATGCTCGCCTTTCACGCCAGTTTGTTTCTCGCGCGGTGAGGTTCGCGAATCAGCAATAATGACGATGATGAATGGGCGGAGGCTGCGGGGTGTGTTGGGAATAAAACAGTCAAGCCATTAGAAACCCGATTCTTTCAGGGTTTTTTTCTTTCTTTTTTTCTTCTTTTTCTTCTTCCATTGAGTCTGGATACCAAAGACGATGACAACGGCAACGACGACGAGGCTGATGATGAGAACGATGAGGTTGGTAATGATTATGAAAGATTAACATTATTCTCATGACCTCGGACATCTGCTTAGCAGTTGTAGTGTCGCGTGTATGGAATCGTCCGAATGCAGTGACGCCTCCTTGAGAAACCAAACTAATTGAACTCTCGTCACCGTTAATATCATTCTCGTGGAGTGGTGGCCCAGATATAAACGCGTTCTCATCGGAAGCCAGTAAACGACATGGTCGTGGTTGATCAAACTGCAGCCAGTTTTCTCTCTCAAACTCTGCATGCTGGTCAGTCTTTTCGCACGGAACGATGAATATCGAGATCACATACGTAGCATCGTTAGTGGACGTAAAAAAAAAACAAACCCAACCCCACAACATATAGCAGAGTCGTACCTGTCCACAAGTCTTTGAAAAAAAAAAAAAAAAATCCACGTTGGTCGACAGAGACAAACAGGCTGGAAACCAAGTCTGAGAGACACAGTAGTATGACTGGTTAGAACAACCCGATTTTTTTCGCACAGAGAAATTTGCCGTGTGAAAAATTTTCTGCAGTGATCATGCAGCGCAAGGAAAGGTCAAGCCGTTTAGAATAGTTCAAAAACAACTTCTGGCTGGTCTTATCGACAATATGGCTCTGAAACCAATGCATATCATTTTCCCAAAGTCACTATTATTTTTTGTAAAATATCCGTACTTGCACAGTACACACTTGCAAGTAAGATTTCCATCGATGGCAAACACGAAAACAGACAATCAGAAACAAACTTCAACGGTAGTGTGCTTGAAAAGAGAACTCTGTTTTGATAGACGTTATTTATTCCACAAAATATCTGTTCCCTTCGTGGGGGTGTGGGGAGGGGGGTATATATCAACTTTCATCCTAACGTCAACGATTCTTGATAGAAAATCATATAATTTCGTGTTCATGACATCCCAGTATACATAAAGAGAAAGAGGGAGCGGTAAGGGAGGGAGAGAATGAGAGAGGGTGGGGGAATGGAGAGACAGAGAGCGATAAACACACACACACACACACACACACACACACACACACACATATATATATATACATACATAGAGAGAGACAGAAAAAGAGAGAATGACAGAAATGCTTTATTCGCAGTACAGGATGAATCGACTGTATGACAACTAGGACAACATTTGTTGAATCAGTTCTTTTCTCACACATCGAAAACTTTCAAAGTAATGACCAATGTTAATAATTAACTTCCGATATCAAAATAAACTTTGTCCTGTGAACATCGAACCGTCCACCATCTCTTTATTCTAATGACCAGTATCTGCGCTCTGCAAGGTATACATATCTCAACGTCTTTCGTTGCACAACATTGTACCGACTTGCATGACTCTTTTCCCGCTGACATGCTTGGGTAAGGTCCATTAAACGATCCCTTCCACTTGTACAGGCCCTCTGGTGTGCCGTAAATACTTTAACAGCCGGGCTCCGCTCACTCAAGGTAAATCCCAGACAGTTTAACAACACCAAGGTCAAAGGAATGGTCAGAACTGACCAGACCTCAATGACAGACCTCCACCCCTTCCTCCTCCTCCTCCTACAGTCCGGCAGATGACAAAACGTGATACAATACTTTACGTAGGACGCCAGCAAGTTCTTTGTAATGAGGGCAAGGCCTCTTATTGTCTGGGCACCCCACGCCTTCGAAGACACTACAGTCATAATGATAGGTCCGAACCAAACTGAACGTGAAACAAGCTCTTCCTCCACCTCAACCACCCCTGCTTTGTTGCCTTCCTCCTCATCCTCCTTCTCCTTCTCACCAGTGGTTCATCATGAAGAAACTGTCCCTTGTTTGTTTTTTGTTTTTTCCCCTCTTCGTTTTTATGCCCTCAAGTTATTGCAGTAGTGTTGTGGGCGGAGCGAAGCGTGTGACATCAGAGGCCCACGTGCATTATGTACAATTTGTTGGTGTCGACATGGCGCCACAAGCAGTCCATTCTTCAGGCCCCGCCAGGCAGAAGACCACCAGACGGGCCAGTCGAGACAGACAAGGCAGGGTGCCAGGCAGACTGGGAAAGGAAAAGACAAGACAACGTACAAGGGAAAAAAAAAGGGAAAATGAAAAGAATGGGAAACGTACAGGAGAGGTGTGAATGTGGAAAAGTACTGCCACGTCATACTGACTCCCGACTTAATTAATTAATTAATTAATTAATTAATTAATTGTTTAACTACAATCAGACCTAGATGTTTAAACATGGACTACAAGAGGTTAATAAGAGAGAAAGAAAGGAAGGGAGAGAGAGAAAGAGAGAAAGAGAGAGAGAGAGAGAGAGAGAGAGGAGGGTGGTGGATTGAGGGGCAGACAGCTCTTGTGTCGTGGCTCCAAGTCATCTGGTGATGATTGACAGACACGTCCCCATAACCCCCAACAGCCCCCGTGCCCACTCGACCCCCACTACCCCTCCCCCCCCCCACACACACACCTCCCAAAACATGACTGATCCTCCTGTTGTATTTTGAGGTGAAGGTATTTTCCGCAAAAGCGACTGACTCGACAGCATGCGCTCTTCATTTCAATTGTAAACAAGAAATATCCAATATCTGGAGTGTAGCTAAAAAGAAGAAGAAGAAGAGGAGGAGGAGGAGGAGGAGGAGGAGACAGAGAAAGAGAGAGAGAGAAAAGAAGGAAAATAAAGCGGGGAAGGAAGGCAAGAAAGATGAAAGAAGAAGAAACAAGAAGAGGACAGCCACAACCGCAAACAAGTGAAGGGATTGAAGAAGGAACTCAGGAGCGGAGATTTTCAGAGCTGTCGGCCCGCTGAATGGCAGCCTTGGCGACACAGGTCTCGGGTAGTCGGACACCCCGGGGTGTGAGGTGGGGTTAGGAGGGGTACGGCTGCCACGGGTTCCCTCCCCTCTCGCGTCGCTTTTTCATGACAATCCTTTTCTTCCCTCCCACCCCTGTATTTCTCTGTGTGTACGTGCGTGCGTGCGTGCGTGTGTGCGTGTGTGTGTGTGTGTGTGTGTGTGTGTGTGTGTGTGTGTGTGTGCGTGTGTGTGTGTGCGTGCGTGTGTGTGTGTGTGCGTGTGTGTGTGTGTGTGTGTGTGTGTGTGTGTGTGTGTGTGTGTGTGTGTGTGTGTGTGTGTGTGTGTCTGTGCGTGTGTGTGTGTGTGCGTGTGTGTGTGTGTGAAACTTGCAATTTACTGAACCGTCGCCCTTCCGTCCGTCCGTTCGTCTGTCATCCCGTGCTTCTGCCACTGAAAGACCCCTTATTATAAGGTCTTTGCTTCTACGCAACGAAGAAAAAAAAAAATCCACTTGTTGCAGATATATGCCATGACTGACATCACTGATCGTCCAACAAAGCACGACCTGGGACGGTGTCGGTGAAACAGTCTACCAGATAACCGGATTAAGTCGGCGGGAGGGCGGGTGGGGAGGGGGCGGGATGTGGAGGGGGGAGGTAGAGGGAAGGACGGGGAGTTACTTATTTTTTGAGGGGGGTGGGGTGGGTGGGGGTGGCGGGGGGCGGGGGGCGGGGGTGGGGGGTATGTGTAAGAGCAAAGCTTGGCAGTGGAAACAAGTGGTTATGTGATTCAGTCTTCAGAGGGGGGGATGCTTGAGTTCACAGGGATTTGCCTGGAAGCCAGCAAGACAGTGAGGTCAGGTTCCTGTGTAGAGCAATGAGAGAGAAACAGGGAGGGGGGTGGAGGAGGAGAAGGAGGGAAGGGAGGAAAGGAAGGAAGGGAGGAAGGGAGAGAATTAAGGAAAGAAAAAGGTGGGTTCGGATGTGTGGGTGAGGAGGGGGTAGTATAGTATAGGTGGGTCGGGAGATTTGCAGACGGAATCTTTTGCGCTTTTCTCGTGGTGATGGCTTCCTACGCGGTATTTGCGATGTGAGTTCATCATAGTGCAAATACTTTTTCTTAATCTATACTAGCTGATGAAATGTAACGCTTGAAAAAGATTGTGATTTCCATCCTGGTATATAATAAATGTGTGATCATTCCAATGATAGAAACAGCGGCCGTGGCACATTAATATCATAAACATCACCACCATCCTCATCACAATCACTGCCTGCAATCGCGTGTCTGTGGTGGTGTTTGATCAACATTGCACGACATGCATGTCACTGAAGAATGTGAACAATTAATAGTAAGGTGTTCAGGCATGAGCACAATTAGTTGGAAATTGAAGAAGTGTACGGCTGTCCATTGTTGTGGTACGATCAGTATCATCACAAGTCCCGTCACTTTGTTCTCTGGAATATGATAAAACAAAATGTTAAAAGGCTAAGAAACAGACAAATGAACGTGTAGAATGAATAGATAAATGAAAAGAGCAAGAAATCGAGGTGATTTGTGATTGTAGATAATTTTATTCATTCACGTAATTTATTGATAACACACACACACACACACACACACACACATACACGCACATTATGTATGCGTGCCTGTGTGTGAACAAATCAACCAAACAACTGAATAATGAATAAATAGATAAACTACAAAATCATCATCTTGAATAGATAATCAACAAACAATTCCTGAAGATAAGAAGCCAAAGATACTACCACCCTAACTCCCTTCCCCCAACCTCCCCCCCCAAGCCCCCACCCCCACCCCCAAAAGCAAAAAAAAATAACAACAACAAAAGACTCCACCACCAAAACACACACACACAAACATACACACACACAACTTTCACACCAGTTGATAAAGGTCCAGAGATGATGAGGACCGATAACGTCGCCCAAACTGCAGGAAGCTTTCACGGCTGACTGGCCTATCCTGCCGTCATCTGCCCCCCCCCCCCCCCCCCCCAACACACAGCGGCCCCGCTACGTCCTTTCATGCACAGTGCGTGTTACTACTACTCCTCCTCCTTGCTTGAAAGTTGGTGCTGCGATTGACAAGTCTCCTGTGTCGTCGAGGGGGAGATACTTGTTGTGCAAGCTTGGAGGTGGACTAGTTGTTACCTGACACACGCCTAGTAGTGT
>NC_134876.1:47878314-47883314 GCF_041734735.1 Babylonia areolata | reverse complement strand
AGAGACACAGAGAGAGAGAGAGAGAGAGAGAGAGAGAGAGACAGAGAGAGACAGAGAGATTTAAAAAAACTTTATTTCTCTAGAATAAAGATTTTTGGCGTTGCCTGGTTTCCGAATCTGTCCTTGTGATAACAATAACAACAATAATGATCAGAGAAAGAGAGAGAGAGAGAGAGAGAGAGAGAGAGAGAGAGAGAGAGAGAGAGAGAGAGAGAGAGAGAGAGAGAGAGAGAGAGAGAGAAGGGAAGAGACAGACAGACAGAAAAAGAGACAGAGAGACAGAGACAGAGAGACAGAAAGGGAAAGAGAAACAGGGACAGACAGAAACAGAGGCATATATATATATATATATATATATATATATAGAGAGAGAGAGAGAGAGAGAGAGAGAGAGAGTTGGGGGGGATGGAATGTAGGAGCGAGAAAGTCTCAAACAAGACGTGAAAGGGACGGTTAAACCATTAAGATGTAAATATTTTCTCTCCACGGAGTCTGGCAGATTTGTTAGCCAGTTAATCAAATTATGTCATGTTGTCGGTCAGAGCTAAGTTAGTTGCATAATGGAATCTGTCATAAACACCAACAAAAAACATAAACAAATATTTTGAAATACCAGACCACCACCACCACCACCATCAGCACTATCATTATCACCACCATCATCATCATCGTCATCATCATCATCAATTATCAATATCATCATTGACAGCAACCAAGCATCAGAATCTTTCTGGTCTCCTATGCCCTCGGTTGAGCTATACACTATCCATGTACTTTGGTCTTTTCTGTTAGGTTAGCTCGACATCGAGTTATTCGTCAACTCCCCCACCCCACCCCCACCCCCAGCCATCACACATAACAAACAAACAAACAAAAATCATTTCTTGTCCATCGATTTTCAAACGCCAACATATTAGGGGTGGGGTGGAGAGAGAGTTAAGGGTAAGACAGAGAGAGAGAGAGAGAGAGAGAGAGAGAGAGAGAGTTAAGGGTAAAAGAGAGAGAGAGAGATAGAGAGAGAGACTGAGACAGAGACATGGAGACAGAGAGAGAGACACACACACACACAGAAAAAGAGACAGAGAGACAGAGAGAAGGACAGAGAGAGAGACTGGCAGTCAATGACTTTGAGGGAGAGGCAGAAAGAGAGAGGGTGAGAGAGAGTGTGAAATACAGAGACAGAGAAAGAGATAAATAGAAAAAGAGAACAAACGAGAGAGCGAGAGACAGACAGAGGCAGAGAGAGAGAGAGAGAGAGAGAGAGAGAGAGAGAGACAGAGAGACAGAGAGACACACACACACACACAGAAAGAGATAAATAGAGAAAGAGAACAAACGAGAGAGCGAGAGCCAGACAGACAGATAGAGGCAGTGAGAGAGAGAGAGAGAGAGAGAGAGGGAGAGAGAGATGGGGCGGGAGGGGGGGGCGGGAAGACAGGAAGGGGAGAGGGAGCTACCCTGTACCTTGCGACCTGAGCGGTGTCCCATCACTCAAACACGATAACGTGTTTACCGTATCACGTGTGTTGTTTATCCCCTTCCGTGCACGCCATCGAAACTGGAACCGGAAGGGCACTGACTCCGAATTTAATTGGAACGAAGTGCGTTTGTCTATTGGTTTGTTTGTCTGCCTGTTTGTTTTTGATGGGAGACAGACGGTGAGTAATGTATAATGATGACTCATTCATATCTGGCTTTACAATAATGGTCTTCCGGTTGGACATCAACGCAGAAATTAATTGGAATGAAGCGCATTTGTTTTCTCTCTTGGTTTGTCTGTCTGTGTTTATGGGGGATTTACGGTGAATAGTTTTCAGTTTTAGTTTCAGTTTTTCAAGGAGGAGTCACTGCGTTCGGACAAATCCATATACGCTACGTCACATCTGCTAGACAAATGCCAGACCAGCAGCATTACCCAACGCGCTCAGTCAGGCCTTCAGTGCATGGATATTATATTTGTGTACCTATCAGAGCGGGTTTCTCCTGAAGATTTTTGCCAGGGGATAACCCTTTTTGTTGCCATGGGTTCTTTTCCGGTACGTCAAATGCTTGCTGCACACGGGACCTTGGTTTATCGTCTCATCCGAATGACACAGGATCTTAGTTTGAGACCGGGAATCGAACCCGGCCTCTCACGGACACTGTATAGGCAAACATGCGTCTTAACTCTCTCCATACGAACGGCGAAAGAGACGACGTTAACAGCGTTTCATCCCAATTACCATCATCAAAATATTGCAAGCGGAAGGCTCTTTTACTGAAGAGGTGAATGTTGACAAAGAATACCACAGTTCTGACGACGGAAGCTAAAGGTTGGGTCATTCAGACACCCACTGGACATCCGAGGGTCTGTGTAGAGGAGAAGAGAGGACTGGCCGTACTGAGTGAGTTAACCATTCTGCCACTTTCCTCCTTATTCCAGTCAATAATGTATGTTCTGTTCCGAAATCTTGCGCGGTCTTCCGGAAGGACATTGACTCCGACATTAATTGGTATGAAGGCATTTGCCTTTTCGTTTTTTTGTACGTTTGTTTTCATGGTAGACAGGTCGTGTCTTCTGGAACGGACTCATCCAAAATGAACTGATATGTATGCACTTGCCTTTTGGGTTGTTTGCTTGGTTTTTATGGGAGACCTGCTGTGTATAACATACCATGTATATTGTACAGTGAGTCATGTCTGATACAACAGTATTGTATTCCACAATGGTAGGTTTGCTGTAGGCTTGTTTGCTCATTTTGTAATCTCCCTTGTTAAAACGGCTGTAAATGCTTTTGACAATAAATCCTCATGTCATGTTACTCTGAACTGCATGTACATATTTATAATGCATATACTTGTCCTCTTTTGGACAACCTGTCTCTTTACTTTTTCTTGGATGAATTGTTGTGGGTTCTGTCTCGCACATTTTTGTCTGTCTGTCCACCTGCCTCTCTGTGTCTTTGTTAGGAGGAGGAGGAGGAGGAGGAGGAATTTTCTTTAATGTCCCGTCGGTGACTGAAGACATTTTGTTAAAGTATTTATGAATACATTTGAGTATTATCGGTTAGAAGGGGTGGGAGATGTGAATGAATGGAGGGTTGGGGGAAACTGGGCAAATGAGGGTGAAATTTGAAAAAAAACAATTCTAAATACAATTACAGGAAATTACTTAAAGGACTTCGTAAAAGAGAAGTCGTTAAACTGACAAGCGAAATTACTGATAATGAATGCAAAAAGTCAACGTTCTCAGTCACTTGTGAAGACACACTTTCGTGTACATAAGGCTTCATCAAGCTACAGTAAGAAATTGTATGCTTAATTGTCAGGTTACTAAAGCATATGCACTTGACATTAGATCAATACTTGGAATATACATTTTTCCTTTTGTTGTTGACAATTTGCATCTTTTGCCAAAGTCTCTCTTTAGGGTCGATGTAAAGAAAATAAATAAAAGAAGGAAAAAAAGCACGTGCGCTGGTCATCTGTTACACTGGATGAATACACAATGTGTCTTGTCTTGTTTTTGGTTTCTTTCCTTCTCTTGTAAAGCGACATATCTGATGCCCTCCACCCCACCAAACCTTGTTGGGATGACTCTCATGTTGGGTGTGTTCATGAATCCACAACGAAGAGAAAGAAAAAGAAAGAAAAAAAAGTGATCTTCAAGACACGGGAAAAGTTTCCACTTACCCGTGCAATGTTACACGATTCACATCCACTTACACTGGAGATTGTCAGAAAGTGAGTTAACTCACCCTCCTCATTATACCCTTTTCATTCTTCCCTTCCGCATCAAAAGCAAAATGCCGAGAAGATGACGTTTGGCTCATCAAGGCGAGCGGGGGGTACATTCCGAAATCTTGCGCGAAGTCGAATCCCAGGTATGTTAAACTTTAAACTCCCCTCTCGACTGCCGATCAAGACATGTCTTCAGACAGATTGACATCGCTGAAGTGTCAGACCTGAGACTCTTCTCCACCCAATCTTCCAGAATCATTATCCCCGTCGGGGTCTATATCCTGGAGAGAGAGACAGAGAAAGAGAGAAAGATGAGGGAGTTGTCGCCACATCGACATAGAGCCAGAACGAACACACCCTATTCCAAAGCCTCATAAGAGGAGTCATTTCCTTTCGCGCCAGGAGGCGAGGACTTGTCCCAGAACTTTGAAAACTCCTTGACGTGGCCCCTTACGGGGGAAAAAAAAGAAGAAAAAAAAGCGTTGCCTGTGTATCGGCTTTTGTTAGCGAAGGCAAGCTGTAATGGACAGGCTGTAATCCCAGGTTTCCGCCATGAGTAATCCTCCCCACCCCACCCCACTCGAGATGCAGAGCGCAGGGCGCGCGCGCGCACACACACATACACACACACACACAAAAAGGCCTTCTCCGGCAGGGTGACCCCGTGCTCAAGGGGGTAGAGTTTCTGGCTGGCGACCCGGTGAGATGGCTTGGATCGGTGGCCTGATCGGGTGTCCGTCCCCAGGGTACCACTGACTCTAGAGTCATTTTGGGGCCCTACTGTTCTGCAGTCATTTCACGACCCTCCCTACCCCCAGCCCCAGCCCCACCCCACATCCCACTCTCCGCTTCCCCCGACCCTCACCTTCAATCCCTTACCCACGTCCCCCTCACCCCACCCCAACCACCACCACCACCACCACCACCCCCACCCCACATCCCACTCTCTCCCCTATCCATCTCCGCTTTCCCCAACCCTCACCTCCAATCCCTGATCCACTAGCCCCCCTACCTCCTCCCCACACCACCACCACGCTCCATCATCCTCGCTTGTCTTCTTTCTGTTTCTCTCCCTCTCTTTTGTTTTTGGTGTTTAATTTTTGGCCCAACAAGGAGACTTTGTGTCGTTAGGACGGCAGTGGGCAAGTTGGCTTGGGCAGATCATGTGCTTTGTGTCGCAAGTTTGTCATGAAACATGATGACTTTTGGAAGGATTTTTGATGTGCTGAGTGAAGTGGTAGATTTAGTTGTGTTTTCGTTTTAGTTTATGAAACTCTCCT
>NC_134876.1:47868314-47873314 GCF_041734735.1 Babylonia areolata | reverse complement strand
CTCTTCCTCCTCTTCCTCCTCCTCCTCTTCTTCCTCATCCGTTTCTTCTTCCTCTACCTCCTCTTCTTCCTCATCCTTCTCTTCGTCCTCCACCTCGTCCTCCTCCTGATCCTTCTCTTCGTCCTCCACCTCCTCCTCCTCTTCCTCCTCCTCCTCTTCTTCCTCATCCGTTTCTTCTTCCTCTACCTCCTCTTCTTCCTCATTCTCCTCTTCTTCCTCATCCTTCTCTTCGTCCTCCACCTCGTCCTCCTCCTGATCCTTCTCTTCGTCCTCCACCTCCTCCTCCTCTTCCTCCTCCTCCTCTTCCTCCTCTTCCTCCTCCTCCTCTTCTTCCTCATCCGTTTCTTCTTCCTCTACCTCCTCTTCTTCCTCATTCTCCTCTTCTTCCTCATCCTTCTCTTCGTCCTCCACCTCGTCCTCCTCCTGATCCTTCTCTTCGTCCTCCACCTCGTCCTCCTCTTCCTCCTCTTCTTCCTCATCCGTTTCTTCTTCCTCTACCTCCTCTTCTTCCTCATTCTTCTCTTCGTCCTCCACCTCCTCCTCCTCTTCTTCCTCATCCTTCTCTTCGTCCGTCACCTCCTCCTCCTCTTATTTCTCATTCTTCTCTTCCTCCTCCACCTCCTCCTCCTCTTATTTCGCATTCTTCTCTTCCTCCACCTCCTCCTCCTCCTCTTCTTCCTCATCCTTCTCTTCTTCCTCCACCTCCACCTCCTCCTCTTCTTCCTCATCCTTATCTTCGTCCTCCACCTCCTCCTCTTTTTCCTCATCCTTCTCTTCGTGCTCCACCTCCACCTCCTCCTCCTCTTCTTCCTCATTCTT
Organism: Babylonia areolata; assembly: GCF_041734735.1. Classification (NCBI taxonomy): domain Eukaryota; kingdom Metazoa; phylum Mollusca; class Gastropoda; order Neogastropoda; family Buccinidae; genus Babylonia; species Babylonia areolata. The sequence goes on along the minus strand of NC_134876.1, from coordinate 47,872,495 downwards.
CTCTTCGTCCTCCGCCTCGTCCTCCTCTTCTTCTTCATCCTTCTCTTCGTTCTTCACCTCCTCCTCCTCTTATTTCTCATCCTTCTCTTCCTCCTCCACCTCCTCCTCCTCTTATTTCGCATTCTTCTCTTCCTCCTCCACCTCCTCCTCCTCTTATTTCGCATTCTTCTCTTCCTCCACCTCCTCCTCCTCCTCTTCTTCTTCATCCTTCTCTTCTTCCTCCACCTCCACCTCCTCCTCTTCTTCCTCATCCTTATCTTCGTCCTCCACCTCCTCCTCTTTTTCCTCATCCTTCTCTTCGTCGTCCACCTCCGCCTCTTCCTCCTCTTCTTCCTCATTCTTCTCTTCGTCCTCCACCTCCTCTACGTCCTCTTCCTCCTCCTCCTGTTCCTCATCCTTCTCTTCGTCGTCCAACTCCGCCTCTTCCTCCTCTTCTTCCTCATTCTTCTCTTCGTCCTCCTCCTCCTCTTCTTTCTCACCGTCCTCCTCCTCCTTTTCTTTCAAGTGCCTCTTCTTCTTCCCCTTCTTTTTTCCTTTCGTCAGTCATCTTACTCCTCCTCCTACCTACTTCAGTATTTTTTTGTTTCTTTTTTTTTAATGCAAAGTAGGCGAGGAGAAAAAGAATCAAGAAGGTAGAAATAAGGTTCGGGAGGTTGTTCGGAATAAGTGGGGGGTGTCGGAGGGAGAGAGGGGGTTGGGGGTTTGGCGGGTGGGAGGGGTGGGGGTGCGGTCGGTTTCACATTCTGGTCCGAACACTGACGGTCGAAGGTGTTGCCTCTGTGTGTGTGTGTGTGTGTGTGTGTGTGTGTGTGTCTGTGTGTCTGTGTGTGTCTGTGTTTGTTATCTGTGTGTGTGTGTGTGTGTGTGTTATCTGTGTGTGTGTGTGTGTGTGTGTGTGTGTGTGTGTGTGTGTGTGTGTGTGTGTGTGTGCAATAGTGTATTTGTACATATGGTTTTGAAGGTGCAATGCCGCTGCATTCAGATATACAGATTCGCAAGCGAACACATACACAGATAAATCACTCAGTCTTCTCTCTCTCTCTCTCTCTCTCTCTCTCACACACACACACACACACACACACCGTGAGCGCGCACGCAAGCACACATGGCATACGCACGCACTGACGCATGCACACAATGCTAACAATCGGTTTAAAAATTTTTTTTTATAGATTATTTGAAAAAATCTAGAACCAAAATCTGCAGCAATTATACGCACTGTTCCCTGCTGACACAAAACATACCTTCAAACAAACTGTCCGTGTCTAATCTAAGAATTCGATTCACACACACACACACACACACACACACACACACACACACACACACACACACAAAAGAAATATAAAAAGATATTATATTTGGAAAGCACTTGACGGCAAAGAAGACTCGCCGACACGTTTCGTTATTAATTTCGAAGCAAAAGCGGACGAGTAAAGAAAAGAACCGTACAGTGCAGCTGTTTCCTGGCCGATTATTGAAACGAATCTGCTCTGCCAGCCACGAGATAAGGTATGTCCAAAGACAGCTGGGATCTCTTCACCACACCTTGCTCACTCAGTCTGAAAATACTCACCTTTTACACCTTTCAGACAGACAGAGAGAGAGGGGAGAGAGAGAGAGAGGTGGGGGGGGGGGGGGGTGAGAGAAGGGAGGAGAGAGAGGGGTAAAATGGGAAAGGAAGAGAGTGAGAAAAAGGAGAGCAAGAAAAAGGGGGAGAGAGAGGGTGTGAGAAAGAGACAGACATAGACAGCGAGAGAAAAGGAGAGACTGAGAGAAAGGGGGGCGTGGGGGGGGGGGGAGAGAAAAAATTATAGAGCGACACCTCAATGTCAATCATCCACTCTTCAAAACCCATTTATTATTATCATCATTTTATTCTTTACCAGACTGTAGACAGAGTCAGTGCAACAGTAATCTATGCAATATCATGCCGCTGATCATTGAAAAAAACCCCACATATCGAACCAGGGGCAATGGGCACTGAAAAGAACGTCACCAGCTATTCCGAACCTACCGCAGAATTATATGTATGAAAAAAAAAAAAAAATACACACAGCACAAAACCCTGTTTCTCTTCAAGAACTGATATTGTTTGTCGAGAATAGCCAGGTAGCCAGCTTTACAGCGTCTTTTGCTACCCCCCTCTCCCCCATCCCTCCTCCTTTCCCCAAGATCCCCCTCCTCCTATCCACCCTTCGTACTGCAACGCCCCCCAAAACAGTGTCAGCTGCGATTTCCTTTTCGCCCAGGGACCCACATAAAACTCTCCTGGCAGTCCGGGGCCAGCCCGATTGCCTGTGTTCAGCAGCGAACAAAACGATTTACTTGGAACGCAAACACTGGAGCGGGAATTAAAGAGGGCTTTGCTTCTGCCCGCGACGAAAACTGATTCCCTAAACAGGCTTTTGTGAACGGTGGACACACACACACACACACACACACAGAGGGTGTGGGGGGTGGGGAGGGGCGAGACAGGATTGTTGGGAACCCACAGAAAAAGGAGCGTCCGACTGAAGGCAATCTTTTCGTTTAATATTGGAGTCTTCCCCACCCACATCGAACTGTGACAACTCTTGCCAAAAGACCATTGTTCATCTGTCACCCAGCCCCTCTGATCGATTTGTCCCGCCGTCTGAAGCATGCGGGACTGGCAGACTCGTTCGGGATTTTCTGTATACAGTTTTTTTCATACTCTTTTTAGAAACACATTTTTACAGACGTCCAGCACTTAAGCGTTCAAATGACTGAACGACTGGATTTTTTTTTTTCGTTGGGTTCTGGAGAAGGGTGTGGCAGTGGTGCAGTGTAGTGTGCATAAAGTGTTACAACAATGACACTGAGAAAAAACGGGACTTTGGGGAGGTGAGGGGTTAGGAAAGAACTGAGCTGAACTGTTCAGGTTCGCACACACCCCACCCCACTCCCTCTTTTTTTTTTCTCATTTCATGTGCTGAATGTATAACAATATCAAATGATCCGCTGCTCAACAAGGCTGTAAATGCGCGCGTGCTCGCGCGCACACACGCACGCACACACACACACACATGACAGACAAGTATACAGAGAGACAGACAGACAGACAGACACACGCGCGCGCGCGCGCGCGCACACACACACACACACACACACACACACACAGAGAACCTGGCAGGTAGTCAGCCACATGTCACACAGGCGGTCAAACAAAGCCAAAACGACTCCTGTATGCCACCCTCCCCATCCCCAACACTGTTGGCATACAAAATTAACTGAATAAGTAAACACAGATAGATAGATAGACAGACAGACAGACAGATAGATAGATAACTAAATAAATAAATACACAAAAGAAACAGGTATCCTTCCACATCATAAATGTGAGCAAGATCTTCTCATCCTACCCCTAACCCCCCCCCCCCCCCCCCCGAAGAAAAGAAGAAGGAATACAGAGAAAAATACGGTGGAACGAATTCCCTTTTTACCAGGTCCTGTACAGAAAGTCACAGACCTAACGCAAGTCACAGACCTTACGTAACCCAATTAATCTTTACTCAGGTGCTGATCGTCAGTCACCGCCATTCATTTCCAGTCCAATCCAGTCCACACAAGCTCGCACTGAAGAGAGATTTCCCTTTGTCCCCCTCCACCCATTTCCCACCCTCACCCCTCCCAACCAACACCCCAACCCACCCTTTCTCCTCCACGGTATTATTGGTCCGGCATTCTGACCAGATGTCGAACGTACCCACCTTTACCTTCATTCAAGGTGTGACTTCTCTGACGTTTCTTATTTACCCAGGCCCTTGAAGTGGGGGTTTCAAGACACAGATAGGAAGGGCACTTGTCACCTCGCGCGCGGCAGATAAGTCACGGAGGACAGGTTTTGAACGGGGGGGAAGGGGCAACAGAAGGTCCCTGGCTATAAATTTGTACCTGGGATTAAGGAGTGAGTATCTAACGTGATAGATTGGTGTTTGTGCCTGTGTCAATGTTCAGTTGCCCCCGCCCCCCACCCTCTTCATGTCCCCTCCACCCCTCTCCCCCTTTCTCTTCGGCTCTGTCATGAACGCAGCTGGCTACTCTGTAGGTGGCATTCCTTGGACTCTCTGAGGTGCACGAGGATCTGATTTAAAAAGAATAATATAATAATAAAAGTCGCGAATTAAAGGGTAGAAATCCTTTTAAGCTTCTTTGAAAAT
>NC_134876.1:47845814-47863314 GCF_041734735.1 Babylonia areolata | reverse complement strand
AGAGAGAGAGAGAGAGAGAGAGAGACAGACAGACAGACAGACAGACAGAGACAGAGAGACAGACAGACAGACAGGCAGAGGGAGGGAGATGTAGGGAAAGGGGAGGGTTAACGAGCGAACTGGAATAAGTTGTTGACATTCTTTAAAGACATGGCGTGACCAAGCCAAGCATTCCGTCCAAATCCCCCCACTCTCTCTCTCTGTCTCCTTCCCCGTCTCCCCCCCTCTCTCTCTCTCTCTTGAAGAAGAAGAAGAAGAAGAAAGAAACCTTACTGATGATGGGGGAACGCATAATGTGGCTGACACGATCAGAAATCAGCTCTCCGTGGCTTAACGGAGGCGCGAAAAGGCGAGAAACGATACGACTGACAGTCACCCTTCTCTCTCCTTCTGCAAGGGCTTTTCCTCTCCCGCGGCGGATTTAAAGAGGATTTGTTGTCGCGCCGGCCCAAGAAGACGAACGCAAGGCACACATGCAAACTCCCACTTAGAGGACACACATGACAATTGTCTTGTAGTGGTTGCTTCCGGTCGTGTCGCGCGCGTTTTTGTTTGTTTAAAATTTTTTTTTTTTTTAAGAGGGTGGTTTTCTCGTTTTCTTTTGTTTTATTTTCTTTTTGGTTTAAACATTTTTTTTTTATATCAATAAACAAGACAAAATACAGCGTTCAATAAAGAAAAGTTGAGCAACAGCAAAACCTGAGCATATATCGTTCTTTTCTTTTACCTATTAAGATATGAAGACGTCTGATGTTTTGTATGTACGCTTAACTGTTTATGTTTCAGTTTCAAGATTTCGAAACGCGGTGACTGATTCATACACACACACACACACACACACACACACACACACACACACACACACACACACACACACACTTCATCACATATGCTTAAAAAAAAAGAAAGAAAGAAGAAGAAGAAGATCCCTCACCGCAGCATAAACCCAAAGTGATGGTCAGACCTTAAGTGCCTTTCCCTACATTTGTATAAAAACTTTTTTTTCTCTTTTGCATGTATGTTCACGCGTAGTGGTCAAAGCGAGAAGAGTGGAACAAAGACAGGCTGGGAGATAAACTAAAGAGTTTTGTTCGTTCGTCGTAGAAGTATTACCAGTATAGGGGAAGCTCTTCTTCACCTTGAAGAAGTTGCAGGCTGTTGTGTACATACTGGGGCTTCGGGTCTGTCGGATCTTCTCTGCGTGATCGTATTAAAGCGCACGCGCTGTTATGAAATTCCGCCTACGATTTGTTGGGTGAGCGAGTTATTCGTGTGTGTGTGTGTGTGTGTGTGTGTGTGTGTGTGTGTGTGTGTGTGTGTGTGTGTGTGTGTGTGTGTGTGTGTGTGTGTGTGTGTGTGTGTGCGTGTGTGTGTGTGTGTGTGTGTGTTGGTGCGTGCGTGTGTGTGTGTGTGTGTGTGTGTGAGTGCGTGCACGCTTATGTATACGTATCTGTATACACTGTCGGAATGAACATGTCCAAATACCTTTTTACAGACAAATGCATGTGAGTGCATACAGGAGGTGTGAAGAGATAGAGAAAGAAAGAAAAAGAAAGGCAGCGACAGAGAGTAGAACAGACAGAACAGATAAAACAGACACAGACAGACAGACATAACGACGGGAACAGTCTGTGAAAGACGGGTGGAGAAAAAACAAGGACCAAAAAAATAATAGAAATAAAAAAATTAAAAAAAAGAAAGAAAGGAAAAGATAAAAGTAAAAGAAAGGATACAAACTCCCCGAACTTTCCCCCACCAGAATGTTTCCCGTTCGCGAAGTGCGAACTCCAGCAGGCGTTATTTTTCCACTTCGCAACCCACACTCAGCATCTCAGAACTCACCTTAGTTCCCTCAGTCCCCCCCAACCCCCCCCCCCCCAACTCATCCCCTTTCTCACAGCAACTTCACTGGAAACCGAATCTCTGGAAGCAGGACTTGGCCAAATAAACGGGGGTGCATGCGTGAGCCGCCAGATTCACCCAGGAACCTTAAGCTTAATACAACCACCACAACTTTCTTTCCTTCCCTCCACCCCCCACCCCCCACCCCCTCCCTCCTCACCACATGATTCGAAAACAAACAGGCAGTCATCAGAGCCCAGCCTGCCAAAATGCTAGAAATACGTAGTTAGATCTGTCTCCACTGAAGTTTCGAATCGCAGTATTCGTGGTTTGTCAGAATGTATGCGCCGTGACAGAGCTAACAGGCGTTGGAGGAGGTTTGGTCCAGCATTCACTAGTGATCAGGGTTCGAATCCTCTGATCGTTGTGGCAATGTGTCGTATCCTTGGGGAAAGGCACTTTACTCCCGGTTTCCTCACTCCATCCAGCTGTGAACGGGTGTACCCGACTTAGGTTGGGGAAGGTTAAAACGGCTGAAGGAGAGGATTGCGGTCCGCCTTCCTATGCCGAATGCGAGACACAGAGCCTGGATATGAATACACTGTCCGTATGACTGTACAAAATGGCTATGGAACCTTTAACCCTTATTCATTTCGAGAATAAAGTGTTCCTGAAGCGGTGGACAGCCGTCATGGTAAAAAAAAAAGAAAAAAAGTAAAAAAAAAAAAAAAAAGTACAGAAAGTGTGTGTGTGTGTGTGTGTGTGTGTGTGTGTGAGGGAGGGAGGGAGGGGGAAGTAGGGAAGAGAAGAGCGGGGATGTCACATTCGATTAAACGAAACTGTTCCTGTTCATGAAACAAAAATTGAACTATTGCCATGTTAACAGTACCAAAAAAAAGTTGGGGGTATGAAGAGGAGATGGAAAAAAACAACAACAAAAAACAAAAAAACAAAAAAACCCGAAAAATACACACCATGCAAAAAGAAATCAGAAACGGTCGGAGAAAGATGCGCAAGACAGAAAGACTCAAATCCACCGTCCACAGCACATCTATCAACTCACCTTCCTTCCCTCGTTGCAAAGGCCTTGTGATGAGCAATGCTAAGCCCCCGAAATCTTCTTTTCAATAGACCAAGGGACTACTAATCCTTCTCTGTGGACGCCCAAAAGGAAAGATTAAAATGTTATTGCTTTTGTTGTTCTGCTTGTCTGCATCTGTTGACGACTGAATGGAACCTAGTTCATGTTCAGGCTTTCATAATGTTGCGATCGTAGACACGAAACCGCTTCGAGAGTTGCCCCAGGGTTGAATAATGTTTGGGGACACACTGCGCACGTGTATGACTGGATATGGTAGTTTTTTTTTCTTCCACTTTATTTATCTGTCCATTTATCTATAATTTTGTGTATTTTACTTCTTTTTTTTTAAAGTTTAATTCATTTATCTATCGATGTATTTATTTTGATATGTTTATTCATAGTTGTGATCAGCTTAGGAGATCTTTTCGCACTCTGTTGACCCATCATTGATGAACTTAGATTTGAGTTTATACCAGTTAATTTCCATTTGGCCGTGGCCTCAGTAAGAGCGGAACAGCTGTACATTGCTCATGTTTGTCATTTATAGTTTGCTACTTCAATTTTAGTCCAGGTCAATTGGTCAGCCGAATAAAGCCAGCTTTTCTGCGTCTTAAAAACGTGGATTAATTAGTGCGTGAGTGCTTTGACTAATCTGACAAGTCATGACCGCTCTCTCCACAAGTCAAACTGCTACCATCATGAGGAAGAAAAACATTTTGCGCTTTGGTTTCTGCTGTGTGCAGCAAAGAGCAAAGGGGCGGGAGATGAGGGAGGGAAGGGGGGGGGGGGGGGGGGGGGGGGGGAGGACCACGGCTCGGGGTCTTGGTGATGAGGTCTCTGAGATCTGGACTTTTCGTGCTGTTCCTCAATGGGCCGTGTTTGTCCAGCAAGGACAGAGAGGTGCTGGGGGTTTGGAGGGCGGGGGGGGGGGGGGGAGGGGTGTCTGATTAGCTCCCTTGGCCAGGCACGCTGCCTTGTTTGCCCATCCTGTGCCTGCAGGGAAGACAGCAGGGACAGTCACCTTGTCTTGCTGAGCTGACGGGAGAATTGAACGGCTGGGCCTGATCTGTCCGCAAGGAATTCTTTTTTTTTTTTTTTTTTTTTATTTTATTTTAGAGAGAGACAGACAGAGAGAGAGGGAGAGACAGAGACAGAGAGAGACAGAGACGGTGAGATACAGAGACAGAGAGAAGGAGAACGATACAGAGAGACAGAGACAGATTTCAGTTTCCATTTCGAGAAGGTGTCAAAGCGTGTGGACTAATCCATATAGTCTACACCACGTCTGCCAGGCAGATGCCTAACCAGCAGCACAACCCAACGCACTTATTTAGGCCTTGAGTGCATGTATAATATATCTATGTACCCATCACAATGGATTTCTTCTTCTGGTGGTTTTGTTCGCAGTTGACGTATCATCCCTAATGCAGACAATCTCTCTCTCTCTCTCTCTCTCTCTCTCTATATATATATATATATATATATATATAGAGAGAGAGAGAGAGAGGAGGACACCGTTGTTACCAAATCTTCCACTGCGAGGCAAAAAGCCCAGCGATTCGAAGAGATGCTGCTGCTTCAAATCTCCTTCAAGCCAGGAAATCAGTGGGAGGGAGGGAGGAAGAGGGGGAGCGTGCTGTAGGAGGGAGATGGGTGGGGGGGGGGGGGATGAGGACTGACCATCCACCATCCCTCCTCATCTGGGCATCTCGCCACGAGGAACACCTGTTCAACCCAATTACACGCTGATGGCTTGTTTTCTCTCCCTACCCCACCCACCGCCCCCTCCACCTCCTCGTCACGGCCACTGGAGCATGCAAGAAGACGCTGACTTACTTTGTCACGAACTAACACATTACAGTTACGTGCAGACAAAACCAGGAGGTGGGGAGAGACGTGTAAACCAAGTGAGGCCGATTCCACCCCCCCGCTCCACCCCCCACCCATCCCGGAAACGCATGAAGTATTTGATGGCCCGTTTTTGTTTGACTCGGAGGGTGTGTAGTGTAGCTTCGGCAGTGAAGTGGGGGAAGGAAAAGTTTCGCTTCACAGGCCGGGGTTGATGCGTATAGTGAAGAGGTGGCTCAGTGGTAATGAGTGCCACTTGGAAGCGAGTGTCCAAGGGTTCGAGGCCACCATCTTAAACTGACTGGGAACTGTACTCCCTCCTCTAGTGGTGTTCTAGGTGCTGGCAGGAACGGTATTTTCTCTGGATGCTAGTCATTCGGGTGAGATGGTCAAACCGAGGTCAGCTGAGTGTGCAGCATGCACTTAGCGCACGTAAAATAACCCATGTCGACAAAAGGTTTTCTCTGGCAAAATTCTCTCATTAGAATCCAATTTGATAATAAAATATGTACAATTGCAAACAGAAATAAATGAAAACAAAATATTATATAATGGAGGCACGGCTGTTTGGCGACGCGGTCTCACCGAAAAGAAAAGCCCGAATTTCACACACAGATATCTGTTATGACAAAATGCAACACAATACAATACAACGCAATACAGTACAATGCAAGGCAATACAACTCAATATTTGTCTTCTCAGGTTTTGTGGGTGGATTCTTTGCCCCAAAATTTGAACAGGAATCCTGTGAACAGTTTCATTAAAAAAAACAACAACGTTTTTAGCAAACTCCAATGAACATGATTATATCATGAATAGATCTTTATCCCTTTAATTGTTTATTCATAAAGTTCTTTATCAATTTTTCTATCGGGGAAAAGCCAGACAATTTCAGGCCTCTGCTGCTGCTTAGAGCCTCCCATCAACTTGCACGCAACACGGGGCCATTGTCTAACAACAAAGAAACAACAAAAACTCTCTCAGAAGTTGGAACACTGCACGTTCTCCACAAGAATGACTTTCAAAGCGGAACACGAGAACACACACACTGCTACTTTCAGATAACCCATGGCCTTTTTGTTCTTTCTTCTTACAACAAATTACACTATGTGGTGAGATGGGAAGAGGAGAAAGTTGTGTGTGTGTGTGTGTGTGTTGTGGTGTGTGTGTGTGTGTGTGTGTGTGTGTGTGTGTGTGTGTGTGTGTGTGTGTGTGTGTGTGTGTGTGTGTGTGTGTGTGTGTGTGTGTGTGTGTGTGTGTGTGTGTGTTGTGCGTGCGTGCGTGTATCTGAGTGTGTTTCCGAAGAACGGACATGAAAGATAAACAGTGCCTAACCACCAGGGACTATTATCACCCTGTCTGTGACACAAACGCGTAGGTTGGTGTATTCCAGCTGTTCTTCACGGTGAATTGTCTCTGGCCACACACCACAAACTCACGGTGTCATCCCGATTTGCCTAATCCAAATTCGCCTATTTTTGATTTTGCCTATTCCCGATTCGTCTGTCACTAATTAATTGGTGATTCAGATTCGCCTATTTCCAGTTCGTCTCATGTTAGAAAAACAAAGTTGTCAATGAATCTCAAGGTTGCTGCTGTGGTCAGCCTTTGCGATTAGCTGGCAGAGAGAGGAATAGACTTTAATGCTTTGGACATTTTATTGTCATCACCTACATGGGTCTATTGTCAAGTGAGGGAGGGGGGGTGACAAGGTTATATCTTATCTCACAACAAAGACAATTCAATAGACTCTGCTGAGAGAAAGAGAGCGAGGGTGAAAGTGAGAAAGAGAGACAGACAGACAGACAGACATACAGACAGACAGAGGCATAGGCACAGAGAGAGTGTCAGAGAATGAGAGAGAATGTCAGAGCTCTGGATGTGGGGGCAGAGGACAGAAACAAAGACAGAGACAGACAGGGACAGAGAGACAGAGACAGAAGGACAGAGACAGAACGCATGAACCCCCTCCACACCTACCCACCACCAACCCTTCCTCACCCCCCTGCTATCCCTCCTCGCCGTCCCCACCCCCTCCTCCTCCCCAGAACAAGAAACAGACGGCGAAGCTGGGAGCTGACAACAAATACGGAGTCACCCAAAGGGACGCTACGCGGCAAGCGAAAAGAAAGCACACACACCGTCTTCTCGGGGGGGAAAAGAGCGAGATTGAACACTTCAGCAAATTCCCTCGATCCCGCGCGCACCTGCGCAAACACATAGCGCGCGCATGTCACGTGCCGGGCCCTCCGGTGAAACTGACATTACTTCCGCTTTGTTGCGAAGATGCCACATGTATCTGAACCCCTTCAACAAACTTGTCCCGTCTGGAGAGAAGGCGAGAGAAGAAGTGAGAAGGAGAAGGAGGAGAAGACGAAGACGAAGACGAAGAAGATGACGAAGAAGAAGAAGCAGAGTAGGAGGAGGAAGAAGAAGAGAACTTGAAGACAGCGAGTGAGAGACAGAGAGGAGACTGAGACAAAGGGAGGGAGGTAGAGAAAGGGGGGGAGGAAGGAAGAGCGACAGAAAGAAGGAGAGTCCTAAGACAAGGAAGAAGGACAGAGAGAGAGAGAGAGAGAGAGAGAGAGAGAGAGAGAGAGAGAGAGAGATTCTCTTTAAAACTTCCGAAACGGTAGTTACGTTAAGGCGGTTTCAAGGTTTCCAGTTCAACACCTAATTCAGTCGACTGGCAGACAAACGAAAGAACGAACCGAGAAAAAAAAGTATTGCTGTTTAAATCATTGTCGCTTTGTGATACGAGTTTACATGTCATAGTTACAAGATGAAAGCGCTTTTTTTTTATTATTTTTTACACTGTCGTGATAGATGCTTCATTTTCCAGTCAGCTCACACTTTCAGTGATAAAGTAACCAATACTGGATGTCCAGTCTGCAGTGATAAGAAACTCTAGGGAGAGCTGGACAATACAAAGTCTTCAGAGAAGAAGCACCCCTCAGTCAAGTGTTTCGACCCTTAACTCCTTACACCCTAAGGGGGCTGGGTCACACCCAGGTCATGACTCCTGGATGCCCTTGTATTGCCGCCTTTTACTGGATGTCCGGTCTGCAAGCTCTATGTCCACACATCACTTTGTTACCACTGTTGTATAATTTCAGCACCTCTGTGTTTCACCAATTTCGCTCCAAGACCTTTATATTCCACCAGTTCTATGGTGCCAGAGCATAGCTATAGAATTATATTACAGGAGTGTGGTAACTGTATGGAGTTCCTGTTTTCAGTTTCAAGAAGGTATCAAAACGTGCACACTGATCCATATACGCTGTACCGATGCCTGATCTTCGCAAAAACCCAACGCGCTCGTCAGGACTGTATGGAACTATCTACAGACCCGGGGTATGATCTCAAGACCTGGCATGAGGGACTGTCGGGTATCTGCTTTAATTCTTCTTCTTTTTTTTCTTTTTTAAGGAAATGTAGTGTGTCCTCTTTGAGACAAACTGAAACAGGACTATGGGAAAAAAGTAAATGAATAAATAGATAAATGAATGAATGAATAAATCAATATGCAAATAGATTAAAATATCAACAAACAAACAAACAACTAACTAACTAACTAAATAAAAACTGGAATCAGAAAAACGAAGAAACAAGCGCGTGTCGATAGGAAATGTCAAAAACTTCAGTTATAAATCTTGAACACAGGGCGGACAATTTTTCGATATATATTTTTCTTTTTGTCTTCTTCTTCTTAATTTATTTTTTTTTCTCGTTTTGTTGTGTTTATTTGTTTGTTTGTTTCTTATTTTACACACACCCTGGTATCAGTCGGGGTTTCATTTTCTCCCCACCCCACCCCACCCTACCCTACCCCGACTCTCCCCCACACCCAGCCCACCCCCTCTATCTCTGTGCTTCACAACTTGCTCCCTGCATTGCTAGCCTCTTCCGACACAGTTCTCCTCCAAACTGGCAACGTTGCCTCCTCATGGGGAGGGGGGATTTCAAAAGGTGAAGTGATTGGTGTTTGTTTTGCCAGGCTCCCATCGCCCTCCGTAGCCGTCTCCATGGCCTACACAAACAGTGTGAGATGCCTGTTCACTTAGCTCCTGTTACAGCGCTCATAGTCTTGCTGGTGCTGTGTGTGTGTGTGTGTGTGTGTGGGTGGAGCGGGGGGGCGGAGGGGGGGGGGCGGGGGGAGGGGGAGGGGTGATGGTAAGTGTAGTGTGTGTGTGTGGGGGGGGGCAGGAGGGGGGGGGGGGGGGTGTCATAGTGCGTGCACAGCTAAGTTGGACAACAGACCAGCTGTTGTACCTGGTCAGAACACTCTGTACCATATAAGACTGTCTATCCTGTAAAAAGTGCATATAAAATCAAAACACCACCACCATCAACAACAACATCAATAATAATAATGAGAAGAAGAAGAACAGCAACAACAACACAAAGAAGAATAATCAAACAAACAGATAATATAAAAAAAGAAATAAAACCTATATGCAGTGAAGAAAAAGAAGAGGAAGAAGAAGAACAACAACACGAAGAAGAATAAACAAACAAACAAATAAAATAATAAAACAAATAAACAAATAAAACCTCTAATATATGCAGTGAACATCTCTGCAGCCTATTTCTGGCCCTCTGCGGTTGGCGGGGCGTTTAACAGCCAACCAAACACCCAACCCACGCCTTGTCTCTCTCTCTCTCTCTCTCTCTCTTGACGCTAAGCTGACGTGACGATCTGACAGCCCAGACACAGATGCTACTTCCTCTCCTGACACGTGACTGACAACGTCACACGACGACATCCGCAATAATCTCGCTGCGGCACAGGAGTCAGCCGCGCTGAACATTCTGCTAAACCTTTGCATTGCCGACACCTCTGCTGGCTGATTAACTAGAATGTCCCAGAGACCACACAGCACGTGGTTCGTGTTGGCAGTTCCTGTTGTTGTTGGCCTAGTTTACCAGTGGGATGTTGCCTGCCAATGTCAAGATTTTGATCGGAAGCAACACTTGTTTGTACCGTATCATAGACCAGCTTTAGACTTCATTACTGAAGTTCAATTTCCATCATTCTGAAAGCAACACAGGAGAACAGGGGCGGAGGGAGGAGGGGGGGGGGGTGAAGGGGTAGGGAGGATAGCATGGGGGGGAGGGGGGGGGGAGGAGGGAGGGGGGGGGGGGAGGAAGATTAGTAATACGGAAATAGCAGAACGATCAATTATGATTGAGACAGAGAGAGAGGGAAGGAGGAAAGATACATAGTTATGAGGAGATCGCACAACGAGAAATTATGCGAGAGGGAGAGAGAGAGGCAGACAGACAGAAAGACTTCGCTGCAGACAGAGATTGAGAGAAACAGAGACAGAGAGAGAGAGAGAGGGTGGTTGGTAATAGCAATGAAGAGATATCGCATCACGAAAAATTATATATGGCATCTGAATTCAATCAACGGGAATTTTGAATGGTGTCTGAAATAGGATTGTATGAGACTGCTTGTGAAAGCTTTCATCGTGAAAACAAAAAACTCTAGAAATATGACAGTTATTTCATTACAACACTAACCTTGTAGTATGATAGTTTGTAATTATGAATTAAATGATAAACCTGGAAATGATATGTGAAATTATGTGGTAAGTGAGATTACCACGTCACACACACACACACACACACACACACACACACACCCTCTCTCTCTCTCAATATATATATATATATATATATATATATATATATATATATATATATATATGCCGATTACTGAAGCTAGAATGGCATTAAGAAAATCAAGATTATCATTTGTTGGTGCATCCTCTGTGAAAAAAAAAGTGAAAAAAAAAGAGAAAAAAAAGATGAGAATATATTAACACATCTAACTAAATTTTTGTTAACTGTAAACTGCAAAAGAGTTGCACTGAAGTGAACTCGCAGCCACTCAGTCCATTCTTCCTCCCCCAACCCCCTCACAACCTGTCAGTCCCCCACACCCCCTATGCCCCACACACACACCACCACCCCCTCTTTTCCACACCGCTGATGATAACCAAAGCGCTTTATCACTGACGACTTCGTCAGTTTATTCACACCTCCACACATCCCGTAGTCTCAGCCTTCAGTCAGTCTGCAAGTGCCGCTTCCTTGGAGGGAACAACTGTTGCTTCCACCTCTGTTTAGTAATAGACTGGCGGTGGAGGTAGCGAAGGTAAGAGGTAAGGAGCGCCTGCCCGCAGGTAAAATTAATGTTCCGTCGCTAAAGTAAACGGGCGAGACAAGTCCAACGCGCCCATCAACACGTGCTAATTAGCGCGTCTGTGCCGTGTCGTAATCGCGGAGGGAGGCAGCGGGTGGTGGTGGTGGCAGCAGTTGATGAAGCGTTCTTCTGCGTGTTAGTTGTGGCACCACCACCAGGTGACTGCAAGGACAAACACTGCTGGGCCAACCGGAGGAGAGCACTGAATTGTGAGGCGATGTGCTGGAAGCACCCCCCAGTTCGATGGTCAGCACAGCCGTATCTAATAATATAATGCCTTGCCTCACTGCTGACGAACTGTCTTGCTGCTGCTGTGCTGGGTTTCTTCACGAACTCGTGTTGATTTTGTTTAGTGCTGCGTAGATAAATTGCGATTTGTGTGTGTGTGTGTGTGTGTGTGTGTGTGTGTGTGTGTGTGTGTGTGTGTGAAACAAGCCTAATCATAACAATGATAGCCGTGCGTTGCATTTGCGTCTATTAGGTTAAGGTCCCATAATAGCCTTTTAACACCTTCAGGGTACTGGTTTCATATTCATTGTGTTTGGGACTCGGCATTGGAAGGCGGGGCCCAATCCTCTCTTTCCATCCACTGTTTTAACTCTCCTCAACCAAAGTCACGTCCCCATTCACACCTCTGTTGGAGTGAGAAGAAATCGGAGTAAAGTTTCATTCCCCAAGGACACAACACCGTGCCGAAACGGAGCATCGAACCCTGATCACTGGCGAACGCTGAATCAGAAGTTCAACGCCCAACCCATTCTGCCACAACACCTCCTGTTCGTGTCTGTTCTTGTGTACATAATTATGTACATGTGTACAAATACGTGATTGTTACTGTGTTGTATATACATTCATACGTGCTGAGAGAGAAAGAGAGAGAGAGAGAGAGAGAGAGAGACAGAGAGAGAGAGGAGGGGGAGGAAGTGGGAGTGGGGGGGTGGGGGGGGGGCTTGGAGTGGAAGGGGTGGGGGCTCGTGCGAGTATGTCAGGTACGATTATGTGCTCGCATTTTGTGTTTCAGTGCTCTGGCAAGGAAAATGCTCTCATTTTGAGGACGTAAAAAAGTCTGAAGTCCAAATTCAATTGTGTAATGTGTTAGAAAACCTAGCATCATAAGTACCGTGCCTTACTAAATGACAGCCGTTATGGCGTATTGGTTCAATGCATTTTGTTACCCGACTGTTGCGTTTGACTGAACAGGTACCTTACCATGATACTGTCTTTTGGATGTGTTACTACTGCCTCAGTGCTCTGACTTAAGAAAAAAAAAAGGTAAAAAGAAAAAAAAAAAAAAATCAACAACTTTGCTTTCTCTGTCAATGAATCGTCGTGACGAAATGCTGCAGAAGTAATACTCTTGCTGATTGTTGCATTTCCTCACGAACAGTCATTCATTACTGCCGCGCAATGTGTTACCGTATAACTAATTGCCTTACTAGTCCATACACTTATATTTGACCTGCCCTTCTAGTTAGTTGGCCTTACTAATAACCTATAAAAAAAAAAAAAGAAATATAAGCACGGCTCTGTGTGTCTCAGTCACTCGGACACTGAGTTACTAACGAAGTTTGTTAGTGCACTCACTACCAAGCGTACTGCGTTATTAATTAACGACTCGTCCTATGATCTGACTGCTCTACGAGTCACTTGTGCAAGCTAAAGATTATCACATCTCCATTCTACTTCCTCGTTTGGGATTCGCGCTGGGGTACCTTCCGGCTATAAATAGTACGTCCCCCCTTCTGGAAATTCTGCGCAAGAAACTTGCCGCTGTTTCTATCGCTCTCTTGTTTTTCTGACCTTTTCCCCTTTCTTCCCTGTTATCTCCACCCCCTCTCCTCCCCCTCCCTGTTTTTTTTGTTCTACCTTCCAGGATCAAGGATAACTTTTTTGTAAGTATTTGTTCTTCTTTCCACCTGTTTTGCAGTCAGTTGACGCGATAGTACTTGTCGTCGTCGTGAATGCTAGGATGAGCGTTCTGCAATATTGTTTGGCGATATGAATTATTCTCCCTTTTTTTCAGCTGGATGGTTTTTTTTCAACGGCTTTGCTATTCATTTTGGCACACTTTGCAAGGTATGGAAAAGTGATATTGACAGGAAACAAATCCAGTGCGGTTTCTCATTAGGTTTGCGCTGTTATTTTTAAGTCGACTACGACGTATGCGTGTTGTGAAGGTCCATTTTTATGTTGCTGTTGTTGTTGTTTTTATACAGCATTTCTGCCTTCATTGACAATTTATTAAGCTTCTTTTTAATTTAACATCATTATTTTTTTCTCTCCATATTTGCTTAATGTTTTATCAATCAATCTGAACCAAATCAGCATGAACGTATGACAGGAGTTCATGTGTACCTACGTTCCATCATAATTAGGATTACATTGTGGGCCTTTTGCATTCTTTTTATACTGTAAAAGGCTTAAAACAAACGATTCTTATGCGCAAAATCAAGAAGAAGAAGCGTACAGAAGAAAGGTGAGAGAGGGAAGGGGGGTGGGGGGGGGGGGGGTTGTGGTGTGGAGGATGAAGATAAAAAAATGAAAGGCAATGCGGAGTGAGAATAACTTCTTGCCTTACCTTGCCTTGTCTTGTGAAATAAAAACAAATAGAATGTAGCAGGTAGGAAAAAGAAGAAGAAAAAAAAGAAGAGCATGGAGATATGAAAAGATATGCGACGACATCTGTCACATCCACTTCATCTCTCTCTCTCTCTCTCTCTCTCTCTCTCTCTCTCTCTCTCTCTCTCTCTTTCCGTCTCCTCCTATCTTTCTCCCTCTCCTCCCCTCTCTATCTCCCCCTCTCTCCCTCTCTCTCTCTCTCCCCTCTCCTCGCCTCTCTCTTTCTTTATCTCCCCCTCTCTCTCTCCCTTTCCTTCCCTCTCTCTTTCTTTATCTCCCCCTCTCCCTCTCCTGTTACTACAATACAAACGCAGGTTGTCAGCTGGGACCCACCTCACAGCAAAACGGAAGGAAGCTGTCATCAGGGGGTTCTCAGCCAATCGCCTTGCGAGACAGCGCCCGGAAGTTCAACGACTGGTATGGGGGCACGGCATCTGTCGGGGCCCGCACGGTGATGAGCACGTGCAGCTGTGCGCCACCTGGCGGCGGAGAGGGATTTGTCATCACACAGGCGGGCAGTTCGGAACCTGCACCGGCTGACTTGACTCTACCTGCCTGCTCTGGATCTTCCCCACTCAACCAGTTACTCGGTGTTTGTGAACGATAGTTACCCCCCCACCCTCCCTGTTATCCCCCCCCTATCACCAACGCCCCCCTGGGAGGTGTCTGTATATATATATATATATATATATATATATATATATATATATATATATGTGTGTGTGTGTGTGTGTGTGTATGGTCAAAGCTTTTCATATCTTGACCCCTTCAGTGCCCTAGGACAGAATTGTCCGTCCCCTTCCGATGTGCGAAAGAACAACAAAAAACAAACAAACAAAAAAAACAAACAAACCCTGAACAGAAATTCCCGTCTGCGTGATGGTAGGAATTTTTACCATCGCAAGATCAATACGTTCACGTGATATTGTCATAATTTGAATAGCGTTTTCATTTTCCTTGTCTTAATGCAAAGAAACATCTCTGTACTTATTCGGGGCCTTTGAATATCAAACCAACAACAAGAACAATAACAAAATAAACAAGTAAAAACCAACGATATAATTGGGAATAAAAATCGAAGGGTAATATTTTACTCTAAAACACCGGCAAGAAGAAAACGAAAAAAAACACAAAAACCCCCCAACCAAACAAACAAACAAAAAAAACAACAACAAAAAACAAACAACAACAACAACAACAAAGGAAACAAAACAAAACAAAAAAATAACACCCCAAAACAAAGACAACAAAACACAACGAAAAAACAACAACCCAAAACAAAGACAACAAAACACAACGAAAAAAAAACCAACCCAAAAAACCCACAACAAAACAACAACAAAAACACTGGGGGACAAAATCGAAGGGTCCTGTTTTTACCCTACTACACCGTCAAAAGAGGAAGAAGACGTTGTTCGTCATTCTGCAGAACCTTACACTAGTGCACGGACACACTGCTGTCTGCGGAACACCGATGACTTACGAGGCCCCCAGGGACAGAATCCCCTACCCCGGACACAGATGGAACAGCTGAAAGAGAACAGGTTTCTCTGTGGAGAGATCCTTGGACCCTGTCTGTTTGTAGTCCTGTGTCTTCTTCTTGTCTCCGACAACGCTTTGCTTGTCAGCAAACTCCTTCCACGTGTTATGTGATTCGTCGGACAAAACATGTCATGCAGTCTCTCTGTTGTGAAAACACCACAGTCACCATGCGGCAATTTTGACCCAATAACTTGCCTTGTCGTTTTTTGTTGTTGTTTGTTTGTTGTTTTGTTGTTGTTGTGTGTTTTTTTTTTGTTTTTTTTTTGTTTTGCTGCAGCCATTTATTCTTCACCTACATGATAATGAAAAATGAGACCAAGCCTTCTTGGCTCATGTTTTTTTTTTTTTAAATATTGTTTTTAATTTATTTTTTAATAGGTCAAAAAGAAAGAAATAATTTCAACTCTCTCTCTCTCTCTCTCTCTCTCTCTCTCTCTCTCATGTACAATTGTCTGTCTGTATGTTACCTTAATCATGGACAATTGCTTTGCGGTTGTTATTTTTTTGTTTTTGATTTGTTTTGTTTTGTCTTGTTTGTTTGTTTGTTGTTGATCAGTGCTCACAACTGAATGGGGGTCTTGCTCCAGTGTAGATTGTTTTTTGTGCCACTCTCTCTCATTCCCTCTGTTTGTGTGAGTGCCTGCTCGATTGTTGCACAGGTGCGTATGCCCATGTGATCGTGGATGTGCGTGAGTGTGTGAATGTATGTGTGTGTGAGCGCGCGCGTTCGTGTGTGTGTGTGTGTGTGTGTGTGTGTGTGTGTGTGTGTGGAGATTAAGGTAGTATGGCATGTTTGCGTATAATCTTAGTAAAGTGAATAAAGAAAAGGTTAAATCATTCCTCTCGTTCGTAGCTTTCTGTAAAAAGTTTTCTTGTTGTTTTGCTTTCTTCTTGTTCTTCTGATTCTTCTTGTTCTTGTTCTACTTCTTCTTTTGATAATAGTAATAATAACGATAACGATAATAATAATATAATCATCATCATCATCATCATCATCATCATTATTATTATATTATTATCATAGATTATTATTATCATTATCATTATTATCATCATTAATAATAATATCATTATTATTATTGATCAGTTCGCATACTTTGACGTCTCATTCAATCTAAAAGTGGAACTGTTAAGGACTAGGAATAGTCAATCGTAGTCGTAGTCGTAGGAGAAGTTGTTAAAACTGATGTTAGCCACAGGTCTGGAAGAAGGCCGGGATGTATCAGTAGTATTGTAGGTGTGAGTGGATAGCAAATCCAGTTGGTTTCAATTGTTCCATGCAGTCGGAAACTGTGGGTGAGTGTATCGTGAGGCACGCTTTTCCTTTGTCCATTAACGCGAGGTTGGGCTCCACCCAAACCATGATTTATGAAACTGTGTCATCATCGGATACACAGCTCGCAAGAAAAAGTAAATATATAGAAAAGAAAATGAAAAAAAAACAATAGTGGATAGACAGGCTTGTGGAAGAACGAAGGAAGGAAAGGAGGATGGAATAAAGGGAAGCTGAAGAGAAAAGAGTCAGAAACGAATCTCAAAATAGATCAACTGACAGCTAACTGGTGATGCGCACGCGCAGCTGTGTGCCATCTGGCGTCAGTACTGAAGGGGATTTGTCCATGGAGCATGGATATGTAGCGTTTGTGCAACAAAGAGATGTGGGAACATGGATACGCAATTGTAAGTTTTAATGGTTCAACAATAGGGATACGAATTTGTAAGTTTTAATGTTTCAATAACAGGGATACGTTTGTAAGTTTTAAGGGGTGCCTACTTGAAAGTTCAACGCTGCAAGAACATGGATAGGCAACGCAGTTGTGAGGTTAACGCTGTAGGAACATAGATACGTAGCTGTAAGTTCAATACCGTAAGAATATGGAATTGTAGTTCAATGCTGCAGGAACATTGATATATAATCATAAATTCCACGCTGTAAGAACACGGATGCGTGACTGTGTGAAGAATGAACTGCACTGCAGCAATGGCGAATGATTAACTCTGTCAACACGGACCTCACCGAAGAAGAAGAACATGGATGCATGCCTCGACGTATGAAAACAGAACACGGACATCCAAGCAGGACCATATCTTCTTCTTCATCGTTCGTGAGCTGCAACTCCCACGTTCTCTCGTATGTACACGAGTGGACTTTAACGAGTATGACAGTTTTTACCCTGCCATGTAGGCAGCCATACTCTGTTTTCGGGGTGTGTGCATGCTGGGTATGTTCTTGTGTCCATAACCCACCGAGCACTGACATGGATTACAGGATCTTTAACGTGCGTATTTGATCTTCTGCTTGCGTATACACACGAAGGGGGTTCAGGCACTAGCAGATCTGCACATATGTTGACCT
>NC_134876.1:47830814-47833314 GCF_041734735.1 Babylonia areolata | reverse complement strand
GCATTTGCGTGAAGGAGATAGAGAAGGAAGAAGGTAAGGAAGGAAGAGACACGAAGAAGGAGAGAGAGAGAGAGAGAGAGAGAGAGAGAGAGAGAGAGAGAGAGAGAGACAGACAGACAGACAGACAGACAGACAGACAGACAGACAGAGAGACAGAGAGAGAACGAACGAACGAACGAACGAACGAAATTGTTTTAATGAACTTTGGCCATGGACCACAATTCAAAACCAGGGGACTGGGGGTGGGCATGGGAAGGGGTATTATAACACTTGAACAGATGACACAATATCATAATATTCATGGACTTGACATTAATTCTACTTAATTAGGTCTGAGTATATGATTTCTCCTTTTGATCGCATGGAAAATAACTTTTGATACATGGAAATTTCTCTGCTTGTTGTTTGATCGGAGAAGTGAACTAAGAGACATGTTTAAACAGTCTTGAAGAAATTTTGTCCGTAAATCATTATATACAGAACAAACAAACAACAAATGGTATTCATCTTCTAGTTCACCTTGGCAAAAAGGACAATGCTTTAAAACATCATTTTCAGTGCACCTATTAACATTGTTATTTAAAGGAGACAGAGAGAGACAGAGACAGAGAGACAGAGACACAGAGACACAGAGAAAGAGACAGAGAGACACACACAGAGAATGTGAGAGAGAGATTGACAGACAGACAGAGAGGGGTGGGGGAGCGAGGAAGAGACGAAAGTGTGCGGGTTCGCATCGCAGGCCAACTAACAGGAAGAAAAAAACGGAGATATAACAAAAAAGACAACAACATAGGAGTCTTTCCCCAATTAAAACAAGTCACAGACACGTCATAGCCGTGAGCAGCCAGACGGAGAAACGGAGCAAAAGAAGCGTGTGGCAGGGAGGGAGGGGAGGGGGGGGGGGGGGGAGGGCAGAGGATGGGAGGGGCAGAAGGAGAGAAGAATGGGGATGGGGGGTGCGGGGGGGGGGGGGGGGGGGGGGGGGGCGTTAAGGATCAAAAACCCAGATAGAAGGAAATACCGAGAATGTTACTGCAAAGTTTTCTTCTTCTTCTTCTCCTCCTCCTTTCTTTCTTCCTCTTTTTTTTTTTTTTTTTTTTTTTTTGAAGCTTCCTTCTTGCTGTTAAAAAAACAAATGTAGGTAACCCCCCCCCCCCCCTCCTCTTCATTTCGTCTACCACCTCCCATTCCATTTTCCCCCCTTTAAACAAACTGTTGTTTTACAACTAAAAAAAAAAGGGGGATGATGAATGGAAAAACAACAACAACAACAAAAAACCAACTGTGCATTCGGAGTGAAGGCACGAGAAAGACAGGCTGTCAGGCAGACGTCACCGTTACAGTTCGTGTCCCGTTACAATAAACGGGGGTAACGAATGGAACCTCCGCCCTGGGCAGGCAACTGTGGTTCGTTATATCTACTCCGTAACCAAACGCACGTGTCGGGTCCCGGACGCTGTCATTAGTGTACAGTACCGACACAGACAGATCCTTGCAGAGTTTTCACGTGCTTATACAGTAGTCGTGAATCAAACTTGAACGAGTGTTTTTCTTTTCTTTCTTTCTTTCTTTTCTTCTCCCTTCTTCTCTTTCGACAGATTGGAAGAATAGGTTATGCCCTAAATCTTAATCCTTGAACATGTTTTTGGGATTCATTCAACAGTTCTGGGTTTTTTTTTTTTCATACCTATCCAACCGCTTCCAGATTGTTTCTGTCAATAAATGTTAGTCTGATCCAACCCTGATATCCTATGGTGTGCCACAAGGCTCTGTTCTGGGCCCCGTTCTGTTCGTTCTGTACACTGCTCCTCTTTCTGATGTCATTTCTGGCCATTCTGTTCTTCTGTTCTTCACCACTCTTCTGCTGATGATACTCAGCTGCAAAAGTCTGCAGAACCACATCAAGTACACAGTCTGAGATCTATCAATGCAGGATTTTATTATCGATGTTAAATCCTGGATGACATTCAACAAACTAAAGTTAAATGATGACAAAACTGAAACTATGATTATTTCCTCTGCAAGAATGTCCACACCTACTCCTTTTCCTGCCTCTATTGTGGTTGGTGATGCCACAGTTCAGTTTTCTAAATCAGAAAGGAACCTTAGAGTCATTCTTGACTCAGACCTCAGCATGTATGCTCAGGTAGTAAATCTGATACGCATAGTCAATTGTGAACTTCGTCGCATCAACACTATCCGTCAGTACCTTTCTACTGAAACTGCTAAAACTCTTATTCCTGCTTTTGTGCTGTCAAGAATCCACTACTGTAATTCTCTTCTCATGGGCTGTCCACATAATATTCTTCAGTGATTTCAAAAACTTCAGAACAATGCTGCCCGTCTGACTCTCAGTGTTCCACGTACTGATCACATTTCTCCTCACCTCCGCACTCTGCATTGGCTCCCCACTGAAGCGAGAATTAAGTACAAAGTTGCGTGTCTCTGCTATTCTGCTTTCCACTCCGCAGGACCTACATATCTTTCTGACGTTATC
>NC_134876.1:47813314-47818314 GCF_041734735.1 Babylonia areolata | reverse complement strand
AGTCGCTGGAGTAGTACTGGAAGGGCACCCACGTCTTGCCGTAGTCTACGCTCTTGTAGATGCCCATGGAGTCCGGGCGGGCGGAGCAGAACTGCAGCGAGATGTAGGTCAGCTCGTACTTCTTGTTCAGGCTCAGCTTGAGCGTCACGTTCTGCGGGTACTGCACGAAAGGCTCGGACATCCAGCAGGTCAGGTTGTTGGGGTTGTTCAGGTCCGTCAGGTAGGCGGCCGGGTGGCGCCTCTTCGGGTGGCTGTCGTCGCAGATGAAGCAGTTCCGCCGGATCTGACCGCTGTTGTCGGCGCTGGATTTGCAGTAGCGGGACGGGGGAGAACCGCAAGTGCTGGAGGCCACGACTTCCTTACTGAACGCGGCGTTGACAAAGTCCGGGATGCAGCGCTTGGGTTTGCTGCTCTCGTCGAAGCAGGGGTCTGGGGGCGCCTGCTGGGAGGCGAAGAGGTTCCTGAACTGTTGGGCCTTCACCAGAGAGGGCCAGCACAGCAGGGTGAACGTCAAGGCCACCAGCACCACACTCCTCACACCACGAAACTGGGAGCCGGGTCTGAAAGGGGACAGGGACTGCGGGGGGAAGGTGTTTGCAGCACACATGGTGGAATGTTTTACCGTCAGTACTCCTCCTCCCGTGATGGGTTCTTCGTCCTCCCAGAAAAAAAAGAACAGAAAAAGAAGGCGGCGTTCTTCGTCTTGCTGTCAATGGCCAAACAAAATATCTCTACTCACTTCTCTCTCTCTATCTCCTTTCCTACCAGTTCCCACAGGGCTTCTTCCGTGGTTTAGCGAGCAGTTACACTTTCCTCTTCCTTCTTCTTCTTCTTCTTCTTGTGCTTCACATGTTCGGGGAGTTCGGGAGCAGAGGAAGATAGGGGGGTGTGGGTTCTGGTGAAGGGAATCTAGGTGATGGGTTTTTCAGTCGTGCCGATCTTTTCAATGCGGGCCGGCGGTGTCTGAGGCAGGAGCGGTGATGGCTGTAACAGACCACAGTGCAGTCAGCAGATCCGACGCTCCTGACAGCATGCCCACGTGGGCTGCACGCGCGCGCACACAAACACACGCACTCATTCGCACACACACGCACGCATACACGCACACTCAAACATGCACGCGCACATGCACACGCACGTGTACATCAGTTATGTTTTGATGAGTGCTCACATATCACACACACAAACACATATAGGCTATGTGTGTGTGTGTGTGCGCGCACACACACACACACACACACACACACGCTCACAGACAAACAGACACACAAACACACATAGACACACCCCCCCCCCCCCCCCCCACATACACACAAATACAAACACGCATGCACATCCATGATCATGTTTGAATTAAAGTGTTCATTGTGTGTTATATAACACATATGCACACATAGAAACGCACGCACGCCCACACACATACACTTATGCACACAAATATGCACATGCAGAGACATGTACATGTACACACACGCGCGCGTGCGCACGGCACATACAGACACAAGTAAATAATTTCGTTTGGTGAGTGTAAAAGTTTCCACTATAAACAATAACGATTTTTTTTCAAAAACTACCAAAAGCAAGAAATGATCACAGAGACAAAAAGGGAATGATTTTGATGTTTCTTTTAAGTAAAAAACAAAAAAGCAAACAAACAAAAAGAAATAACGGTTTAATCATGAAATGAGACAAACAGAGCCCCCTTTCATACATACATGCATGCATACATATATGCTTTGGAAACAAAATAATGTTTTAAAATTTCTTTCAAAGAAAAGAGCATTCCGATCTCCGGGCACATCACAAGATATACAGACATGAGTACATGTATTTTTCTATCCATGCATCTGTGCTTTTACGTGATTGTTCACACTGACCTACGTACATACGTACTAACACACACATGCATGTATGCACGCTTACGCAATTAATGGCAGTTTGGTCTAAAAAAAGACTTCGTTGGTTAAACTAATATTGCTTATATCATTTATTGTTGGTCCATATTTTACCATCTGAATCAGTCGATGATATGGTCAGATTGCCACGATGACCACTAGCCACGGAAACCTCAGCGGTGGCCGAATGATAATACATCCGACAAGAAAGCGAGTGTTTACGAGTTCGTTTCCCACAGACTTTAACTGCCCCCCTCCACCGGATTGAGCGGTGGTCTTGGTGCTAGTCATTCGAAGGATGACATGATGAACCGAATCCTGCGTGCAGTATGCATTTAACGCACGTAAGTGACCTTCTTGAGGTGTTCCAATCTGCATACAGACAGAATCACAGTACTGAGACAGCCATTTTTACACATGTCTAACACACTATTGTCTTGTGCAGACAATAATAATAATAATGGTATTTATATAGCGCTGGATCTTGTGCAGAGACAAATCAAAGCGCTTTCGCACCAGTCATTCACACGCATGCATAACTCTAAAACTGTAGAAACTAAAGACAAGGAAGGGCAGGCAAGGGAGGCTATTTTGGGAAAGACTTGAAAGAGCTGAGTGTGGAGACTTGACGAAGCGAAAGAGGAAGATCATTCCAATCGCAAGGTCCAGAAACAGAGAAAGAACGGCGGCCAACAGTCGAGTGTTTGAATCTGGTTATGCGTAAACAGAGTGGATCCGAAGCCGATCGTAGTGAGCGAGATGGAGTGTAGAGGTGAAGGCAGCCGCAGAGATAGGAAGGGGCAGTTTTGTGACTGCATCTATAACATAGAGTGCTGATCTTGTACTTTATTCGGTGTGAACAGGGAGCCAGTGGAGATGTTGCAAAAGAGGAGTGATGTGCTCAGATCTTTTCTTTCTGAGGACGAGTCGGGCAGCAGAGTTTGTATGCGCTGAAGGGGCTGAATGGATGAAGCAGGCAGACCAGACAATAGAGAGTTACAGTAGTCAAGGCGAGAGAGAATGAGAGAAACGACAAGTCTAGATGCTGCGTCAGTGGACAGATATTTCCGGACGGCACTGATGCGCCGCAGTTGACAGTAGCAGGACTGACATGAAGTCTCAATTCTGTGTCTGCTCGATCTCTCGACAGCTTTTGACACAATAGATCACGATATTCTTCTCAATCGTCTTCATCGTACTTTTGGAATCTCTGGCACAGCCCTCACTTGGTTCAAATCTTATCTTTCCAGTCTCACTCAAAGAGTGTTCTTCTTAAGTTCTCATTCTGAATTCAGACCTCTTCCTGTTCGATATGGTGTTCCCCAAGGTTCAGTACTTGGTCTGTATACTCATCCACTGTCCTACATAATAATAATAATAATAATAGCAATAATAATAATAATAATAATAATGGTATTTATATAGCGCTGAATCTTATGCATAGACAAATCAAAGCGCTTTCACACCAGTTATTCACACGCATGCATAACTCTAAGACTGGAGAAACTGAAGACAAGGAAGAGGCAGGGAAGGGAGGCTATTTTGGGAAGAGGTGGGTTTTAAGGCCAGACTTGAAAGAGCTGAGTGTGGAGACTTGACGAAGCGAAAGAAGAAGTTCATTCCAATTGCAAGGTCCAGAGACACAGAAAGAACGGCATCAGTAAACATCAATGTGATTTTCACAAGTTCACAGATGACACATAACTCACAAAAGCTTCTTCCCCAAGTTCCTTTACTATTTTCGCAAAAACATAGAGACGTGCATTGTTGTAGTAAAGAATGGATGCTGACTAACAAGCTCAGACTCAATTATGTCAAGAGAGAAGCCATGCTTGTAGACTCTAGGTCTGTCCTTAGTCATGTTTCGGACCATACCTCGACGGTCTGCAATGCTGTTGTCAACTTTCAAAATTCTGTCAGAAACCTGGGTGCATATTTTGATTCAGTTCTGGCGATGCATGACTATGTCAGTAATTTATGTAAAACTACAAACTTCCAGCTAAGAAAAATCCGTACCATTCGACCATATCTGACTGTTGAAGCAACCTCTCCGCTTGTCTGTTCCTTGAGACTCAGTCGCATTGACTACTGCAATTCACCCACTCGCTGGTCTGCCCTCTGATCTGATATCACGCCTTCAGATGATCATGAACAATGCTGCCAGAGTCATTTTCAAAAAGCCCCCCAAAAGATCATGTTACACCTCTCTTGCATCAACATCAACTTGGTAGCCCATTCAATACAGAAATCAATACAAAACTGCCATATTAGCTTATCGCTACTTTGAAGGCTCTCTCCCATCTTACTTAACTTCTGTCCTTCACACATACTCTCAGGTCTTCTGGAGAAAGGCAAGGGACTTTCAGTATCAAGCACCTTGTGGCTGGAATTCTCTTTCTCTAGGAACTCCGGCACCCATCAACTCTGTCCTCTTTCAGAGGAAATCTTAAAACCCACCAGTTCAAAATGGCCTTTCGATGTGACGAAGCATTGTCCCTTGTATGTCTCCTCCCACCCTCTGCACTCCTGAGTCCCCTCTCCATTGGTGTATTCCTGTGGTGCGTGTGTTGTGGGTCAGTGTTTGCTCTGTGTGTGTGTGTGTGTGTGTGTGTGTGTGTGTGTGTGTGTGTGTGTGTGTGTGTGTGTGTGTGTGTGTGTGTGTTGTGGGTCAGTATTTGCTGTGTGTGCGTGTGGTGGGGGGGGGGGGGGGGGAGGTGGGCGGGGTGGGGGTGGGGGGGTGGGGGGCTTTGTGCCTTTTTCCTGTGATCACTCATATCTGCAATTTGTTGTATTGGTGTATATATATGTTTTTCCACTTCTATGTCCTCATGTGCTCGTGTGTGGTATACACTGTTGTATATGTATTAATTCATTTGAGGCGCTTTGAGCCCATCATATGGGGAGTTTGCGCCATGTAAGTACAAGATATTATTATTATTATTATTATTTTATTGTTGTTATCATCATCATCATCATCATCATCATCAAAAGTACTCGCGGCAACAAAAGGGTCGTATCTGGAAAAATTCTTTTGAAAAACCCAGTTTGGTGGTGAAACATATATACACTTGTGGGGAGAAAGGGAAAACAAAGAGTGGCGCTGCA
>NC_134876.1:47795814-47798314 GCF_041734735.1 Babylonia areolata | reverse complement strand
TCCTTTTCTGCTGCCTGCTTGGCCCAGTCATTCACATGACGACAAACTCTTGAGGCCAATCCAGGCGAATCATAAGCCCGCCATAGTTTTGACACGAGGACATACTCATCAACGCCATACCAACCCCTTGTGTGTTTGCCGTCCCACGTTCTGTGTGATAACACCGGCAACAAAGAGCACTGGAAACGCGAAGAGTTGTAGTAGGGCAGGACTGGTCTTCTGATGTCAACCTGCAACATTGTCATTAACTCACTCAGTACGGCCAGTCCTCTCTTCTCCTCTACACAGACCCCTCGGATGTCCAGTGGGTGTCTGAATGACCCAACCTTTAGCTTCCGTCGTCAGAATTGTGGTATTCTTTGTCAACATTCACCTCTTCAGTATAAGAGCGTTCCGCTTGCAATATTTTGATGATGGTAATTGGTGTGAAACGCTGTTAGCGTCGTCTCTTTCGCCGTTCGTATGGAGAGAGTTAACTTGGCCTCGGAAGCGTGACGCCGTGTTTATAAGAGTAAAGTTGTGACAAGGTTGTTGAAAGAAATGAGAGAGAGAGAGAGAGAGAGAGAGAGTGTGTGTGGGGGGGGGGGGGGGGGGGGAATGAGAGGGGGGGGGGGGAAGGATTTCTTCGAAAGAACAGCAGGAATGTCGTTTGTTTTGAATGTCTTACACTGAGTGTTAGGTGCAGCATTGCTGTTTCTTCTTCTTCGTCTTCTTTTTTTTTTTCTTTTTTTTTTTATATAGAAAACCTCATTTCTTCATTCCGTGATATTTTTCGATTTAAAAAAAAAATCTTATTTATTTATCAATTACATACGCCAGAGTGATTATCTTCATCCATATATGCCAGAGCACAGACAGACATCGGTGCCCGTGAATGAATTATATTATCCATAAAATATAACATTTTATCCTTCGTTAGACCTGGTAACAAAAACCTAATGAAGCCTCTTCAATTAAAACAAAACAAAACAAAACAACAAATTGCAATGGCAAAGAGTACCCAGACAGACTAAATGATACGAATGATGACTAATGTCATTTGGAAGGGCATCAGCGAGGATGGGAACGATTATGATTGTCCTGTGTCAAACAGTTAAAAAGGAAAAAAAATGTTTGAATTGGAAGAAAAAACAAATCCTGTCAATGATGATGTTAATATGCATAGTTGTGTAAAACGTGTTTCTATGATAAAAGTTTGTTTAAAAACAAAACGTGTCAGTTTTTTTAAAAGACACATTTTCCTTTTTTTTTCTTGTCCAAATACGAGCACACAACTTGAGCAGCATTTCCTTTCAGATCTTTCCAGTTTTTTATGTGTTCCCTTCGACAGTATGTTGCTTGAGGGCTATAATCCTAAAGCGCGAAATTTTCATTTACCCAATAATAAAAACGACTGTAGCTCAAAGGGCCGAATATCTGTCTCAGGTAGCATTTTTGGACTATTCTAAAATCGTGCTTTCGGGGTCACAGTTTCGACCCTTTCGCACTATTGGGCTGTCCCCGGATACCAGTGGAAACAGACTTCTTTGGTTACCGGTCACTCTGGACACAGATGGAGCAGTGAGCGGGTTTCTTGACCCGTCAGTGTTTACTGGTCACACCTGCCCTGACAGAGCTCGAAAAAGTAAAACGTCTCACAGCCATTTCACGGCCATCGGGGAAGTGAATTCATATCCACTGTGTCAAGGCCTCGGCGTAGGAAGGCGGGACCCAGTCCTCGCCTTCCGCCAGTTTAGCCTTCCCCATCCGAAGTCAGGTATCCATTCACACCTGAGTGGAGTGGGGAAAATCGGAGTATAGTGCCCTTCCCCAGGACATAGCACCATGTCGGAAACAGGGCCTCGAACCCCAGTCACTGGTGGACCCTGCATCAGAACTTTGGTGCCAAACCGATTCTGCAATGGTGCCACTTTGTAATACACTGGGATGATAGGTATTATATGTGGAGATATATGTGGAGTGATGGCCTAGAGGTAACGTGTCCGCCTAGGAAGCGAGAGAATCTGAGCGCGCTGGTTCGAATCACGGCTCAGCTGCCGATATTTTCTCCCCCTTCCACTAGACCTTGAGTCGTGGTCTGGACGCTAGTCATTCGGATGAGACGATAAACCGAGGTCCCGTGTGCAGCGTGCACTCAGCGCACGTAAAAGAACCCACGGCAACAAAAGGGTTGTTCCAGGCAAAATTGTGTAGAAAAATCCACTTCGATAGGAAAAACAAATAAAACTGCACGCAGGAAAAAAAAAAAAAGGGTGGCGCTGTAGTGTAGCGACGCGCTCTCCCTGGGGAGAGCAGCCCGAATTTCACACAGAGAAATCTGTTGTGATAAAAAGAGAAATACAAATACAAATTATTACCTGTCTCGGTTCCCGCCTCCCGCTACTACCTCATAAGATTTCACTGTGTGTGGCTATGGATATGTCTGGCGGTATATTCAGATATTTGGGGAATGTTCTGAGGGAAAACACAAAAATCCAAACCAAGCAAAAATGTAGTCAAA
>NC_134876.1:47780814-47790814 GCF_041734735.1 Babylonia areolata | reverse complement strand
CTCCAGATGGTAAAAACGCCATAATTAGGTCCTCAGCAGACATATTATCTTTCCTTTTTTTTTTTTAGGCGGATGGGGGTCGGGGGGGGGGGGGGGGGGGGGGGGGGGCGGGGGGGGGGCTATGAGGGACGTTGGAAGGGAGTGGTGGGGGGGGGGGGGGGGAGGGGAAGGGGGTTCTAGCTTTAAAGCCACCTGCATCAGCAACAGCAGCTGGGAAGACTGAAGAAGAAGACCCAGGCCTGTGCTTAATCAGGAGGAAAAAAAAAAAAAAAAAAGAAGAAGAAAAAGATGAGGTATAAAGAGTCTACAGGGGGTGTAGTGTGGGTGTGTGGAGAGATGTGGGTGGATGGGTGGGTGGGTGGGTGGGTAGGTGGGTGTGGGTGATGATTCCAGCTACCCGGAGAAGAAAGCACTAAAACGTGACTGAAGGGGAGAGAGGAGGGGTGAACACATTAAAAAGGCATTCCGCGCCACCAGCGACCCCCCCCCCCACTCCCCCCCCCCTCTACATCCACCCTCTTCTTACACACACACACACACACACACACCTCTTCACAGTTCCTCTCCAAAAAGCTCATTTGCAGCTTTCAGAGCAGCACGCGCCCAAGAGTGTGCAACTGCCCATAAACTGTGATGAGGCCCGGCGCTTCTGTTTCCAGCAGGTACTGATCTGTATGGGTGGGCAATATAATCAGGTCCATGAGGTCCAAGCAGAGAATTCCTGGACAGGCCATCCCCCACCCCACCCCCTCCTTCTCTCCCTTTAATAAGTAAACTCATGTATCGTTCTTTTCTTTCATCATATTCTCCCGGCGATAGCGCGCGCGCGCGCGCGCGCGCACACACACACACACACACACACAATGGACATACACACACACACACACACACACACACACACACACACACACACACACATCAGACACACTCAAACACACACGCAAGCACACACACACACACACACAGACACAGACACACACACACACACACACACACACACACACACACGTGTGGACATTTCCGTGCAAACTTCCTTTGATGAAGTTCGAGGAAAGAAGGTGAGGTGGAGTTGGGGAGGTAGGTGGGAGGGAAGGATGTAGGGTGGAAGGAGAGTGTGTGCTGGAGGGGGGTAGGGGGTGGGAGTAGAGGTGGGAATGAGGTGATGACAGTTCATGACCTGCTATAGGAAGAAAATAGACAACAGTGGTCGAATACTTTCTCCTAGTCTCCCCACCCTCGCCTCCCCCATCTCGAGAACACACACACACAGACACGTACGCACGCCACCTCCACCCGCATCCCCCTTGCACACTCACACTCACACGCGCATGAATGGCATGTCATTTTATTTTTGCTTCCAGTTCTGTCTTAAAGTACGATAATTATCCGTCCCTGTTTTTCATCAAACGAGGGGTCGTTTCACCATGGGGTTATGTCCCTTGGGAAAGTCACTTTACTACGATTTACCTCAGACCACCCAATCCACCAGTGAATGGATGGACACCTGACTTCGGTTGAGAGAGGGGGGGGGGGGGGGGGCCGGGGGGGGGGGGGGGGGGCGAGTGGTGGGGTTGGGTTGGGGGGTGGGGGCGAGTGGTGGGGTAGGGTTGGGGGGTGGGGGGTGGGGGCTGGCCCTGCCTTCTTATGCCGAGCCTCAGACAGAGTGAATAATTATCATCTCATCACCATGCGACCGTACAAAAAGCTGTGGGACCTTCGACCTTTTAACTTTTTTTTTTTCCCCTAATCTTTTGTATCTGGTCAGTTGTTGTGCTTTTCTTTCGTTGTTTTGTTGTTGTTGTTGTTGTTGCTTTTTTAATTTCTTTTTATTCCTCCTCTCATTCATAATTCCTGCATTCATACAATAGCATCTTTCTGTTGTGGTCGTTATGCAGTTACCTGTGAATGGACATGAAATCTTTTTTTTTTTTTTCTTTTTAAATAAGTAATGGCGACACCATACATCGAACAACATGGGCAATACGAACCCACGTCATGTGACGATTGGCTTTTTTAATTTTTTTTTATTTTCGGGGGTGGGTGGGTGGGTGGGGGGTGGGGGTGGGGGTGAAATGGGTTGGGTTGGGGACATATATTTTTCAGTACGGGGAAGGTTTTTTTTTTTTCTATTTATTTATTAATTTTTTTTTTTATTATTGATTATTAACATTTTTATCATTCAAAAATTAGGTCCTCATTTCGACGCACAGGGGAAGCAGAGCGGAGAGTGTCCCAGATGTACTGAAAAGCCAGTGCCATCAAAGTGGGGGAATCTCCAGTCTTCATCCCTGATTTGTTTTTCCATTCCATCTTAACGTATCATTCTACCAAATCACACACCAAACTTTTTGACAGAATTACAAGCAAACTGTGTGCAGTCTAAGAAAGACGTTTGGCCTTGTGCCGTCAAAAACTGTCATGCCATCTCTCTGGGTTTACATCAACTGAATCAAGCCAGTGGAAGAATTTAGATGTCGCTTCAAACATAATACATCGTGCCTGGATATTTCAACAAAATATTTGAAAGTGACTACGAGTGCTGACACAATTACTTAATGACGTCACCTGCCTGTGACGCGGAAGCCTCAGGCAGAATAAAGCAGAAAGGAAACTAACCAGACAGTCAGAGAGACCGAGACTGCAGTCAAAGTTAGCGCCACAACCAATCGAAGCTTCTCTTACAACAGGTGTTGCCTCCTAAGCCATTCGTGTCATTCCTTACAGCATTGTTCGCATCGTCCTTAGCCAATCGGAACATCTCTTACTATCGGCGTTGACTGCACCTCAGCCATTCGTACATATTATCATTCTTTACAACATAGTTCGCATCGCTGTATACGAAGATTAGGAATACACCCATGTATCGTAAACGGTTCCCAGACCCTTTAGCACCCTCCTTATCTCTTTCCCCACACCGTTCCAAGCACTGAGCAGCTCCTGAAGAAGAAGAAAAATCTGGCACAACACGACCTGGTGGTGGAAGCAGAGAGAGCCGGTATCTACAGAGGCTCTTTGGTGGTGGAGGAGGCACGTGGTTTTTGAGGGTGCTGTACACGGGGCGAGAAGATTTACCGAGCGCTCAGAGCCAGGGGAGAGAAGGCGATGACACCGGCCCCGGTTCTCCCCCCTCCCAGATAGCGGAGGTGAAAATGGACGTGTTCTGTCACAGTTGCTGGGTTGACGTACTGGGACCGCCTGCAGTGGTGGCCGGTACATGGTAGTATGGGGGCCACAAGGGGCTACAGGGTTCACAAAAAGTTGAGGATCACTTGAGAATTTTCACAACGTTGTGTTTTTAGGTGCTTGGTGCAAAATGATTCCGAATTTTTGGTTAACAGTGATTGACAGTGATGTACGTAGTGAACGTAATAATGACTACTGACCAGTGGTGCTTTATTGAACGTGCAATTTCATTTTCCGTATAATGAAAAACAAGAGAGGCAATGCCTTCAAGACTCACTTGTGATAAATTACGTCCCCTAGCATTAATTACAGAGTAATTTCCCTTTTTTACTATCTGCACCAAAACGTTTGCAAAATAAATAAAAATTCCATGCTTAGCAAAAGAAGTTCCTGTTTGAACAAAAAATGATAATAATGACTCCTCTAGTTGTTGTGTCAGAATAAGAGGTCAAAGTGCCAAGTATAGAGAAGACAAAAAATATAAATATAACAGTAAATGCAGTTTGCATATAATTAGGCTTCTTTTTTATTTTTTTGTGCCCATCCCAGAGGTGCAATATTGTTTTAACTCTTTACATACGAACGGCGAAAGAGACGACGTTAACAGCGTTTCACCCCAATTACCATCATCAAAATATTGCAAGAGGAAGGCTCTAAAACTGAAGAGGTGAATGTTGACAAAGAATACCACAATTCTTACGACGGAAGCTAAATGTTGGGTCGTTCAGACACCCACTGGACATCCGAGGGGTCTGTGTAGAGGAGAAGAGAGGACTGGCCGTACTGAGTGAGTTAAACAAGATGACTGGAAAGAACTGAATTTTTCATATTTTTATGCCAAATTTGGTGTCAACTGACAAAGTATTTGTAGAGAAAATGTCAATGTTAAAGTTTACCACGGACACACAGACACACGGACACACACACACACACACACACACACACACACACACATACACACACACAGACAACCGAAAACCGGGTTAAAACATAGACTCACTTTGTTTACACAAGTGAGTCAAAAACCAAACATAATCATCATTTGTAAACAACTGAATGACTGCGTTGAAATATCACTTTTTCAAACGTATTTCACGAAGCTGTCTATGGGTACGTATGCCCGTAAAAGCTGATATTGTCTTCAATGAAACTGCATAAACTGAACCATCTCTCGGTTGATATTTTGTAACATAATCTATGGAGAGAAAAAAACACACACCAAAAAACAAAAACAATTTTTTTATGAAGTGTTCATTAACTTTTGTGAAATCTGTATAAACAGGGGTTCTGCTTCTTATATATTTGTGGACCTCTTGCCAGGTAAAAGTGAAGTGGAGAGTCCTGTTGTATAGCTGGCCACACAGTCTGCTGCTGTACAGCCATCAAAGGACCATAGGTGTGTATAGACTCTCCGCAGCCACCATGGTGGCGAGGCGATCGAGGTTGTGCTGTCCCAATTAAGCTGGGGAGTCTGGCTCATTTGTATATATATATAAAAAAAAAAAAAATCATCGGGGTAGGTGGCTCTCGTTTACGGGTTTGTTCAGGTGGTGGTCTTTTTACTTGGGGGTGGGGGATGGGGGATGGGCGATGGGGTGGGTCTATTTGGGTGGAGTGAAGCTGTGTGTAGTGGGAGAAAGTGAGGAGGGTGGGTCAGATGCGGTGGAGTGGAGAATTGTGTGTGGGTGGGTGGGTGGTGTGGGGGCGAATGGGAATCGGGGGGGGGGGGCACGAGGGGGAGGAGGGTAGGGGGGGACCTGGACTGACGAGGGAGTTGTATACGTATATATATATATATATACGCTTGAATTGATACGCGCGTGTAGACAATGATGCAGACAGACGGAAAGGCAGATGTACTTGATTAAGCCTTTCACCCCTCCTCCTTGAGAATGAGACATCAACAAAAGACCTCTTTGTGCAAATGACCCCGTGTTTGTAAGGCGCTGAGAGCTTGGTCTCGACCGAGGATTGGTGCTATATAAGAATCCATATCAATCTATCAATCAAAACAAACAAAACAAAAAAAAACAACAACAAAAACAAACAAACAAAAACAAAAAAAAACACACACACAAAAACAACAACCCCAACCCCAACCTCCACCGTCTCCTGTTCTGTGCCTTTGCCTCTGTCTGAATGCAGGTAAGGCCCATCGTCTTGGTGCCTGCCTGGAGGTCTCTTTGTAATGTCTATCTCAGTCGGCCTCCCTTTATCTTCCCTAAAGAGTTCCACCTCACGGCCACAGACCTGCTAGTGCCTGAACCCCCTTCGTGTGTATACGCAAGCAGAAAATCAAAGACGCACATTAAAGATCCTGTAATCCATGTCAGCGTTCAGTGGGTTATGGAAACAAGAACATACCCAGCATGCATACCCTGAAAGCGGAGTATGGCTGCCTACTGTCTTATGATGCTTGGTGTTGGTTTTAAAGTAGAAAACTGAAGCTGGTGCAGTCCTCATGTAGCCCTGGGCGGTCGGTTGGACCAAAAGCAGCAAGAACATGAAGCTGGTGCCATATCCCACCTGTGCTTGTGGACACGAAGACCAGATAGCGGAGCACATCTCTAAAACTTCACCCTTCCCTACACCCCTGAACAAACAGGCAGGTCAAAATGTGTGGCCTGTGAATTTCTCTTGTGGAGATAATAAAGTGTTCTGTATTGTGTATTCTGACGCTCCACTCGAGACCAAACTATATAGCAGTCAAGAAGTGCCGGAGAAAACCACGTCATCCATCGTCAGAGCTGGACTACTGGTGTAGTTGTGAACGCCAAGAAGGTGTGCGTATATGTATATGTATATGTATATGTATATATATATATATATATATATATATATATAATAAGCATGTATTTCTTCAAGACCTGACTAAGCGCGTTGGGTCACGCTGCTGCTCAGGCATCTGCTTAGCAGATGTAGTGTAGCGTATTTGGATTAGTTAGAACGCAGTAACGCCACATGCTGAACTGCACTGAGCTGAACTGAGAAGTCCACAGTGGAATGAAGCTGCTGTCATTTCAGACACATGATTAGCTCTCTTCCTCAGAGAGGATTCAAATGGCCCCCAGTTGCTGTCTTTGAAGGGTATACAACGTCCTCCTATTTAAAACAACAACAACATATATTAAGGTTAATTTGAAACAACAGAAGGGTTGTTTAGTTGTTACATGGACATATTTTTCCTCAGCTATCAAGGTGTGAGAAAAAAAAAAATCATATTTCAGTGTGTTAGATTTGTTTGCTTGAAATCCGGGTTGCTCTCCCCCGGAAAAGCACATCGTCACAAAAAAAGGGCCACCCATTCTTTTCTATTTATTCCTGTCTGCAAGTGTTGCTGGCGGTCCTTTACGTGCACTAAGTGTATCCTTCATACAGGACGTCGGTTTATCGTCTTATCAAAATCACTAGTGTCCAGACCGCCACTCAAGTTCTACAAGACGGGGAGGGGGAGGGGTTGATATACTGGTGACAGTGGCATTCAATACTGTTCGCTCAGATTCTCTCATTTCCAACACCACCGGGTCACCACGAGGCCTTCTTCTTCTTCTTCTTCTTCTACGTTCACTCGTATGCACACGAGTGGGCTTTTACGTGTATGACCGTTTTTACCCCGCCATGTAGGCAGCCATACTCCGTTTTCGGGGGTGTGCATGCTGGGTATGTTCTTGTTTCCATAACCCACCGAACGCTGACATGGATTACAGGATCTTTAAGGTGCGTATTTGATCTTCTGCTTGCATATACACACGAAGGGGGTTCAGGCACTAGCAGGTCTGCACATATGTTGACCTGGGAGATCGTAAAAATCTCCACCCTTTACCCACCAGGCGCCGTCACCGTGATTCGAACCCGGGACCCTCAGATTGACAGTCCAACGCTTTAACCACTCGGCTATTGCGCCCGTCACCACGAGGCCAAACCACCACCGATGCATTTCATGACTGCCATACATAGATACTGGACCTTTCACGGCGCAGGTTTGTCTTCCATAGTTTTGATTGGTTGCTAGAACACCGTTATTAAAAACAAAAAAAAAAAACACACAAAAAAACACCCAAACAACTACCTTCTTCGTCATTGGCAGTGTGTTACCACCAAGCCTAGTATCACCAGTTGATAACAAGTGTTGTACGTACGTCATTGGGTGACGTGTTGATACACCCCAGTCACAAGTTGATAACAGTAGTAGTGTGCACCTGTCTGTATTGTCGTGAAGAAAGACACTGAGGTCTCTCTACTACACGCTGTAGAGGGCATTGTAAAGGACTACACTTTGCTGCAAAGGACAACACTTTTCGTGTGGAAGAGGGCTCATCCCCGTGGGGCTGACGTACACTGAACGTCGGGAGGGTGCTGATACCGACACTCGTCCTCTCCTTGTCCTGTCTTGTCAGGGGAACAGTTTACAGAGTTTGAGCGGTAGGTGGTGGCTGATATGGCGAGCTCTCTTCCATTTTAAGGATTTGTTAAGCCGGCGAAGAGGTCCTCCTTAGCTGTCACCTCGTCCTGTCTCTGGTCTGTCGTGGCTGCACGCGGGCAAACACACATCACACATATACACAATTATACATACACACTCTGACGACTCAAACGCGCATGGACGCTCGAACTTCCGCAATGCAAACACACACACAACACACACACACACACACACACACACACACACACACACACACACACACACACACACACACACACACACACACACACACACACACACACACACACACACACACACACACACACACACTCACAAGGCGCCTCCTTGAACCGGACAATGTTCGGCAACAATATTCAGTATTCCCAACTGGGCCCAAGCCTGATTCTCAACTTTCAGATAGGAATCAGTTTGGACCTGAGAAAATTGATGGAATTTCTTCATCCCTAAGATTCCACGAACACACAGTCTAATCGTTACCTCACACTGCCAATCCCTGCTTATCAACACTCACCATATTTTACATAACAAAGAATATTCATTATATATATATTATATATATATATATATAACCGGGAGGTTAGGTTTGATTTCATTCCAAGCAAGCTAGAAATTTCAGTGTGTGACGCATATTAGAGAGAGAGAGGAGGGGGTGGGGGAGCAGAACTCAAGAGCCTAACTTAAGACACCCCCCCCCCTTCCCTCCAACAGAAAAGAAAGATCAAACCACAGACGTGGAGGAAGTGTTGACACAACCACTTCTGTCAACCGCACGTGGATCCGTAATCATTTCCGGTACCCAGTATTCAAACAGGACCACCATATAAATCCCCCCTCGAAAGTAAAGACATTTCCAAACGATTTCTTAACAGAAATATGAACAACTTCTTTCTCTCTCTCTCTCTCTCTGTATGTGTGTGTGTGTGTGTGTGTGTGTGTGTGTGTGTGTGTGTGTGTGTGTGTGTGTGTGTGTGTGTGAGGCCCACCAATGTTACTTTGTAAACCCCCCTCGAAAGTAAAGACATTTCCAAACGATTTCTTGACAGAAATGTGAACAACTTCTCTCTCTCTCTCTCTCTCTCTCTCTCTCTCTCTCTCTCTCTCTCTCAGTGTTGGAATGAAAGGAAAGCTGTCAGAGTACAGAGCACATACATCAAACGCTCCCTGTAGTTCCGTTTCTCCTGACGGCTTTTTCATTTCGTCTTCGAGTTTTTCCTCCTGCCCTCCAAAGAGGCTCGAATATAGCAGCCACTTCTCATATTTGGCGTCGGCTTTGATGTTTGCATGCCTATCGGGTTTTTCAGATGATTGGTACTCCGGTTATACCACACAGGAGGGGAGGAGGGGGGGGGGGGAGAAGAAAGTTCTTATTAATTCCTCCCCCCCAACCCCCCACGCGCCCCCCCCCCATCCCCCCTCCCGCCCCTTGCGACCACACGGTGGGGGTGATTGCAAACTCCAAAGGAATGTTCGTTCTTCGGAGGTTCGATGGGGTGTTGGAAACAGGCAGGTTTTGTTTTTTTCCTTTCCAGTTTCCGCTAGGATCTTTGTTCAGGATGCTGTCAATATGTCAGGGCCGATTGCCTCTTTTTTTTTTTTTTTTTTTTTCCTAGGAGAATGGAACAGAACAATAATACAGCAATTAATTTCCGTTCGGACACAACATACACTGGGTACGGATCAGTATTGCAGTTGGGTATTGGTGTTATTGGATTTCCGACTGATTTCTGTTCTTGCTCGCTGGTGTCCGAGTGTACTGGCCAACTGTTTATGAAACCAAAGCTGAATCAGTGCCTATTTTACTTCGCTTTCCTGAATGAAACCTTTGCGGTAAATATCCACCTGGCAGTGGATCGTTCATTGAATGTGTACACCAGGCAGTTCTGTGATGTTCTCATCAGTCAGTTCCTGTCAGAATGTGTTTCAGTTTCTTTCGTTAGGTTTCATTGGGAAGATCATCATGATGCCGATGAACACACACACACACACACACACACACACACACACACACACACACACACACACACACACACACACACACACACACACACCAAACGAAGTGTTAACAATGTTAAAAAAAAACTATTTTGACTAATGTCTGACTTCGAGTTCATTACCAATGAATGAAGTTGTCTCCCTCTCTCCTCCCCCCCCCCCCACGCCCAAACTCCCTAACACAACCTCCCTCCCTGCCTCCCTTCACCTTGCTCCCCTCCGACCTCTCTCCTCATCAAACTCCTTCCCTCACCCCACCCCCCTCCGCCCCCCGTCCCCGCCCCCCGTAGCCCCGAGGTCCCCAGCCCCACCCCTCACTCTCCCTGTTCGCAACCAGACTCTGCCCTCCCACACTTCCGATCCCCCGAGGGAGTGTCATAC
>NC_134876.1:47760814-47768314 GCF_041734735.1 Babylonia areolata | reverse complement strand
CTGTCTGTCTGTCTCTATTTCTGTGCTTGTCTTTCTTCCTCTCTCTCTCTCTCTGTCCCTCTCTCTCTCTGCCTGTCTCTCTTACCCCTCTCTTTCTCATTGTCTCTGTCTATCTGTCTGTCTGTCTATCTCTATCTCTCTATCTGTGTGTGTGTGTGTGTGTGTGTGTGTGTGTGTGTGTGTGTGTGTGTGTGTGTCTGTCTGTCTGTCTGTCTCTGTTTCTGTGCTTGTCTCTCTTTCTCTGTCTCTCTCTCTGTCCCTCTCTCTCTCTGTACCTGTCTCTCTTACCCCTCTCTTTCTCATTGTCTTTGTCTGTCTGTCTGTCTGTCTCTCCCTGTCTGTCTCTCTCTGTCTCTGTCTCTCTCTCCCTCTCTCGGTGTCTCTCTCTCTTACCCCTCTCTTTCTCCTTGTCTCTGTCTGTCTGTCTGTCTCTCCATTTGTGTCTGTCTCTCTTACCCCCTCTTCCTCCTTGTCTCTGTCTGTCTGTCTCTCTGTCTGTCTGTCTCTCCGTTTGTGTCTGTCTCTCTTGCCCCCTCTTCCTCCTTGTCTCTGTCTGTCTGTCTCTCTGTCTGTCTGTCTCTCCGTTTGTGTCTGTCTCTCTTGCCCCCTCTTCCTCCTTGTCTCTGTCTGTCTGTCTGTCTCTGTCTGTCTGTCTCTCTGACTACGTGTATCTCTTCCCTCTCCCTTTCTCTGCTCCCTCCCCCCCTCCCCTTACCCCACCACCATTCCTCAATCCCTCATCTCCCGCCCCGGCCCCCCGCTCTCTTACTCTCTCTCTCTCCATATCCTTCATCT
This sequence comes from Babylonia areolata, assembly GCF_041734735.1. NCBI lineage: Eukaryota > Metazoa > Mollusca > Gastropoda > Neogastropoda > Buccinidae > Babylonia > Babylonia areolata. Next base: position 47,767,519 of record NC_134876.1, on the reverse strand, counting down.
CTGTACTCGAAGACAAGAAGGTGCTTGGCAAATGGAGTGGTTCAATTCTGCACGTTCGTAAATAAAATTCCATCTGAAATGAGACAAGCAGAGCTGGAGGAGGGATGAAAGAAGAAGAAAGATGTACGTGTGTGTGTGTGTGTGTGTGTGTGTGTGTGTGTGTGTGTGTGTGTGTGTGTGTGTGTGTGTGTGTGTGTGTACGTGTGTGTGTGTGTGTGTGTGTACGTGTGTGTGTGTGTGTACGTGTGCGTGTGCGCGCGTATATGTGTGTGTGTGTGTGTGTGTGTGTGTGTGTGTTGGGGGTGGTGTGGTGCGGGAAGGTGGGGTAGGATGGAGACGAAGGGTAGGAGTGAAGTTTTGGGGAAGAAGGAAAGCTGCACAGTGCTCCCGTTCAGAGTTAGGCAATGTCTGTGACTATGCCTTGAACTTGATATGTAACTTGTAGGGTATGCTAAAAAAAAAAAGGGAAAAATAATAATTTTGATGTACTGCCCTCAGCATGGTCATATCAGTTTTTTTCTTTTCTTCTCCTGTTTCCTTTTTTCTAATCTTTTCTTTTCTTCTTTATTTTCCCATTTATTTTTGTGTGTGCCATCCCATCTTTGTTTCTGTAATTTGTCCATCCTTGATATGCGCCATTTAAATAGAAATTGAATGTCCCAGATTTTTCGGATATTTTGCTTTCTATAATTATTTCGATGGTGACGAATTTTATTAAGACGTCTAGCTACAGCACATATTCTTGAAGCTCAATGCGCTGAGAATAGTGATAGGATGTTGACGATGCTGTAATGGGTGTTCATAAAATCTAGGTTTGGGACTTCTTGACAAGGCTGTGCTGTCATAATGATTATATTCCGCCGTCAAGCAGGCTGAAAGATACAGACACCCTGCAGTGTTGACAGGAAATTTGAGCAACGCCCCCAAAGATGTATCCGTGATGTGATAACCCTTGTCTGTGTGGTCCACGTTGACTAAATAAAGAAATAATCTTATTATAATAAGGTGAAAATGAAAGCAGGTGATTGGTAAATCAAGATTTGTTTTTAATTATGTGGAATGATTTGCTTTGGACTTGTATGATGAATATGAAAGCAGGTAATTGGTAAATCGACAGTAATACTTTGCTCATATACAGAATAATTCGAAATTTGGTCATATACGAAGAACTAGTACCAAGATTTCAGGGCTACTCATTATTCGATCTTTTTGCGCCAAATGTTTGCTTATCAAGAACGATGTACTTCAGTTTGACTGGTCAGTTTGATATTCTGCGCTAAACGCGTGGAGGAGGTGGTGGAAATTTTAGAGTATCGAGTTTAACATTTTGAATGTAACTGTTTAGGAGAGGAGGGGCGGGCGGTGGGGGCAGGAGGTCGGGGGGGGGGGGGGGGGGGGGGAGTGGGGGTTGAGTTTGGGGGAACCTGGTCAACCAAACAACAGTGTTAGCTTCGCTGAAAAGAAGACCCTTGTGAAGGCAGCACTGCGACCACAAGCCACAAGGGATGCATATCACGAGCTTGAACGCTGGCAGCAGGTAGCAATTACGCGCTTACGCACAGGACACTGCCGCCTCAACGCGCACATGTTCAAGAAACTGAAGCTGGCACCATCACCGACCTGTCCCTGTGGTCTTGAAGACCAAACACCAGAACATGTTCTGCAGACTTGTCCCCTCCACCTGGGACTGAGAGACACCGTGTGGCCAGAAGCGACCCCACTACGCACCACTACGCACCACTACGCTGCAGACAAGACCTGGAAGCCACGACGACATTTGTCTCGCAGGCCAGCCTGACTGTGACAAGTGCGACCGAAAAGAAGAAGTAGAAGAAGGGGAACCTGGTAGATGGAGGGTGGAATAGGCGCCAAACACGTGTGTGTTTGAAAACATGGGGTAACTTCGTTGCTTCTCCTTTAAGTGTGCAGTGAAGACATTTAATGTTCCGAAATTGGTACAGAAGCAGAAAATCACTCCCCTGTTCTCTTCTCATACCTTTCTTCACGGCCCACACTGACAAAATGTTTGAGAATGGATAAAGATGAAATTCCACAACTACCACCACCACTATACTCACGATGACTCACCCACTCACTACCAATACCCACCACCACTCACCACCACCACCACCCACTACCACCACCACCACCACCCACTTCCACCACCACCACCACCAACCACCACCACCAACACTTTCTACCCCTTCTCCTTTCATACCCCCCCCCCCCCACACACACACAGAGGCACGCACGCATGCAGGCAGGCACACACGCACACGCACACACACACGCACACACACACACACACACACACACACACACACACACACACACACACACACACACACACACACAAACACTCCACGAAAAAGAACCAAATATTTACAACGATTCTTCACACCACAAAACTGAAAAAAAAGAAAGGGGGGGAGGGGGGGGGGGAGGGGGGGAGAAGAAAAAAGATGAACTGTTTGTTTTCTGGGGGTCCTAACTGAAGCCGTAGCGGACACGTTCTATAATACATGGGGCCTTTGATTCTCCTTCTCTCTTTAACAAATACACAACCACCTCCCTCCGACAGAAGCCCGACCCCTGACACCAAGGCGTGTCAGAACACACAGAGAGAGAGAGGGGGGAGGGGGAAGAGAGAGAGGGGGGGGGGATGGATGGAGAAAGAAAGAGAGGGGAGTGGATGGAGAGAGAGATATAGAGAGGGGGTGGATGGAGAGAGAGGTGGGTTGGATGGAGAGAGAGAGAGGGAGAGGAGGATGGATGGAGAGAGAGAGAGGGGGTGGATGGATGGAGAGAGAGAGAGGGGGGAGTGGATGGAGAGAGATAGAGATGGGGGTGGATGGACAGAGAGGGGGGTTGGATGGAAAGAGAGAGAGGAGTGGATGGAGAGAGAGGGGGGTGGATGGAGAGAGAGAGGGGGGAGTGGATGGAGAGAGAGAGGGGAGGATGGATGGAGAGAGAGAGAGAGAGGGAGGATGGTGGACGGAGAGAGAGATATAGAGAGAGGGTGATGGATGGAGAGAGAGAGGGGAGGGTGGATGGAGAGAGAGAGATAGAGAGCGAGAGGGGGGAACGGATGGAGAGGGGGGGGGGACGGATAGAGAGAGAGAGAGTGGGGGTGAGGGTGGATGGAGAGAGAGATGGGGGGTGCATGGAGAGAGAGATAGAGAGAGAGAGGGGAGGATGGATGGAGAGAGAGAGGGGTGGATGGAGAGAGAGAGAGGAGGGTGGATGGAAAGAGAGAGAGAGGGGGGAGGATGGATGGAGAGAGAGATAGAGATAGAGAGAGAGAGGGGGGAGGATTGATGGAGAGAGAGAAAGAGAGAGAGATGGTGGATGGAAAGAGAGAGAGAGGGGGGAGGATGGATGGAGAGAGAGATAGAGATAGAGAGAGAGAGGGGGGAGGATTGATGGAGAGAGAGAAAGAGAGAGAGAGGGTGGATGGAGAAAGAGAGAGAGGGGGGCAGGGGGATGGAGAGATAGAGAGAGAGGGGGGAGGATGGATGGAGACAGAGAGAGAGGGGGGGATGGAGAGAGACAGACAGACAGACAGACCGACCGACAGACAGACACAGATACACAGAGAGAAACATAGAGACAGAGAAAGAGACAGACAGACAGACAGACAGACAGATAGACACAGACACACAGAGAGGGAGAGAGACAGATACAGGGAAAGAGACAGACAGACAGAGAGAGGGAGAGACAGACAGACAGACAGATAGAGAGAGACAGAGACTGAGAGAAAGAAAGATGGAGAAAGACAGGCAATTGGAGAGACGGAGACAAAGACATACATAAAACGCACACACACATACACAGAGCGAAAGAAAGAGGGAGAGAGAGAGAGAGAGAGAGAGAGAGAGAGAGAGAGAGAGAGAGACAGACAGACAGACAGACAGACAGACAGACAGACAGACAGACCGAGACATAAACAGAGACACACAGGAAGAACAATTGGACAGACGGAGACAAAGACATACATAACACGCACACACACATACACAGAAAGAAAGAAAGATGGAGAGAGAGAGAGAGGGAGGGACAAAGAGACAGACCGAGATAGAAACAGAGAGACACAGAGACACACACAGATACAGGCAATCAGACAGACAGACAGAAGGCAGACATATAAACAGCCACAAATATACACATACAAGCATACACAGACACATATACACATACGGAGAAAAAAAGAGACAGAAAGACAAAGAGAGAGAGAGAGACAGACAGACAGACAGACAGACAGACAGACAGACAGACAGAAAAAAGAGAAAGACAGTCTTATAATATGATGATGACTCACCCTAAAAATGAAAAAAAAAAGGGCAAATAGTTTTACCGTCCCTTGATAATTCCAGGGACTATGACCGGTGGTTCACACACGATGCCTGCTGTGACTGTGTTGGTTGGTGGTGGAGGTGGAGGTGTTGGAGGAGTGTAGGGGTGGGCGTGGGTGGGTGGTGAAGAGAAGAGAAGAGAAGAGAGAGAGAGTGCGGGGAGCTGGGGGGGGGGGGGGGGGGGGCGTGGGGGAGGAAGGAGGGGGAGGGGCATTTTTGCCTGAGCGGGAGGGCGCCGGGCACAGTGGGCACCTGAAGAATGCCAGAAAGTCGCCGGTAGGAGCCGGGTTTATCAAACAGAACAAGAGAGAGAGAGAGAGAGAGAGAGGGGGGGGGGGGGAGGTAGGAAGGAGTGGTGAAGTTGTGGAGGGAGGGTGGGGGAGGGAAGAGACCAGAGTGGAGAGGGTGTGTGTGTGTGTGTGTGTGTGTGTGTGTGTGTGGTGCGAAATAACTGATTTGGCGTGTTGTTGAGGGGGTGTCAACATCATCCCCGGTTCTTTTTTTTTTTTTGTTCTTTTTTTTTTTTTTTCGAGGGGCTGGAGGAGTAGGTGAGGGGCAAGGGGATGGGACGGTTAAACTGGGAGAAGAGGGACTGAAAGAATGAAAGGAACAAAGGAAGGAAGGAAGGAAGGAAGAAAGTAAGAATGAAAGAAAGAAAGAAAGAAAGAAAGGAAAGAGGTGTGGAAATGAAACCATCACCTTTCATGTCCGTATGGACACATGCACACACGCACACACGTCCGCAAGAAAGAGTGAGAGACAGACAGACAAAGAGACAGACAGACTGACAGAGAAGAAAAAAAAAATGTTTGAGGGGCGAAAGTGATTCTCATACGTACATACACACACACACACACACACACACACACACACACACCCACACCCACACCCACACACACACCACACATATATATATATATATATATAGAGAGAGAGAGAGAGAGAGAGAGAGAGAGAGTGTGTGTGTGTGTGTGTGTGTGTCACAGTGTGTGTTCTGAACATCGGTATAAACAGCCACCAACAAGTTCCTCATCAGTGTGTGTGTGTGCCTTCCCCCTCATTCAGCCCTACAAGACTTCCCTAAAAAGACCTCCAGTCACACCCAGCACCACCCCCAACCAACAACTATCTCAGAGAGAAACTCAGCGGCACCCCCAATTTACCTAATTGCCCCCTCCATCAAACCATACCACCGCGGACAATACTATACGCTTCGGCCCTGAAGGAGCGCGGCAAGGGTTTGTTTGACCCCTCAGGCGGTCTTCTGTTGACCAACGGTGGAACGGTCAACACAGCTTGCTACAAGTCTGCGTGCCCACTGGTCACTCTAGTCGTGAAGGGCTTCAAAGGGATACTGAAAAGTCCGGTGCAATGAACCGAAATCTATTCCGGTCAGAATATACCCCTGGATATATTTTAAATTTTTTTTATTTGATTATTAATTTTTTTAATCCATTTTTACAGTGTCTTACACGCTAAGTCATTTAGGTCCCGGCATGTTAACGACAACTCGAAAACAACAACAAACAAAAGAGCAGTCTGGGTTTTTCTTTAAAACTATCTGAACAAGAACTGTTGTCTGTTCGGTTGAAATTATGGAATCATATCTCTCAATCCTTACTGTAGTCGACTGGCCAAACGAACACAAATGGTTGAACGTAATAATGAGGAACCAATATATTTAACAGAAAAAAAATCTGAGACTGCAACACAAAGTAAGAAAAGCTTGCTGTAAAATCAACCATACTTGTTCAACCTTTATCTCGCGGATATATACTTTAGCCAAGATAAGACTAAAAAGTCTCCTCTAATTTTCAAACATTGGTGTCAGGATACTTTTCCAAACAGATAAACCTGGATGAATCTAGTGAACAGTTCGCATGTGTGGCGCCCCACTGACTCTTCACAGTTTTAACTCACTCAGTACGGCCAGTCCTCTCTTCTCCTCTACACAGACCCATCGGATGTCCAGTGGGTGTCTGAATGACCCAACCTTTAGCTTCCGTCGTCAGAATTGTGGTATTCTTTGTCAACATTCACCTCTTCAGTATAAGAGCCTTCCGCTTGCAATATTTTGATGATGGTAATTGGGGTGAAACGCTGTTAACGTCGTCTCTTTCGCCGTTCGTATGGAGAGAGTTATTAAGGCAGAAGAGGAAGAAGGCCTTAGGCATTTCATACCGGGCTCTTGAATGAGAAGAGGGGGTAATCTGTCCCATGTAACACTGGTATCACCCTGTGCCGTCTATACACGGGGTGCTCGGCAGGGGTTGTTCAAATTTCCCCCCCTTGCACAACACGGGTGTGTTCAGCTACCGGCGACAACTTTGTCGAGAGCTGTTGGGAAAGTTTG
>NC_134876.1:47755814-47758314 GCF_041734735.1 Babylonia areolata | reverse complement strand
CCGAAGTGCAGGGTCTCGTCTGGCGTGTGACCGTCTGATGACATCACATCGACAGTTCCCTGTGGACTGCTGGCGATGAGACTGCGGTAGCCGAACACGGATGTGTTTTGTATGGAGGACTGGGAATGAGCGGTGTATGAGCGATCTCACCTCTGAAACAGCATAGTGGGGGGAAGGGTAGGAGGTAACAATAATGACTGTTCTCGCATGCGTCAGTCGTTCCAGGAATCGCATCCACTTAGTTCTAGTGCTTTATAAGCAAGGCCACAACACCAGTTTTCTGAACTCTTCATGCCATTTTGGTGCATACGCGAAAAGGTAAATGAATGAAATGAAGATAAAAAAAAACAACAACAAAAAAAAGCACACAAAAAACATAATTTTTTATACATGCATCTCTTTCTCTCTCTCTCTCTTCTCTCTCTCTCTCTCTCTCTCTCTCTCACACACACACACACACACACACACACACACACACACACACACACATATATATATATATATGTCTTTTTCTTCAGCAAACATACATATATACACAACTGTGTTGTCGAGATTGAAATAAAATGTCTCGCAACACTGCACAGTGCAGTCTGAACGTGCCCCAGTCCCCACAGTACACTGCAGTCTTCTTCTGAATGTGTCCCGGGTGTCTCTGGGGAGACTAGGGACCGAGTCTAGAGCTCTGTCCAGACGGCAGGATAAGAGCCAGGAACCCCGCCGTGAGGAGCCCACTTCACAGAGGTCCCCGTGTTTGCCCCCACCTGTCGAACGAACGGCTCTGTTTGAACTGACCTCAGGTTTATCAGTGGTGTCTCGGGGACATCTGTGAGGGAGGGCTTGTGTGTGGGAGGGTTGACGTTGTTGCATGCTGTGTCGAGGGTGTTTTTTTTTTTTTTTTTTTTTTCTTCTTCTGATGACAGAGTTATTTCGGAAGTGATGGACTAGCTGGGTGGTCCTTTGAAAAAAAAAAAGTAATTTTAAAGAGTTAATTAAAACAGATTAAAAGTCATCTGTATACAGCATAACCCAGCTGTTATCTTCTTCACGTTTTCACAAATCAGATTTGAAATGAATAAAACAAACCATTTATCATCATCATGTTACCTGGTCATCATAATCATTGTAGGCAACCAAATGTATGCATTTTCCATCTTTTTCAGCAAAAAATTCACACTGATACAATTGAGCTGACAGAAGAAAGGAAAAGCTGCAATGACATGCAAGGTGGATTGGATGAACTGTAAGTGTTCGTTGCACAAGCAATGAGGATGACATTCTCTCTCTCCCCGTCTCTCTCCCTCTCTCTCTATTAACCTCTCACTCCCTTCCACACCCACCTATGCTCCCCCCCCCCCCTCCCCTCCCAAAATGCATTTTCTTGTTCTTTTTGTTGTAGTTCTTTATGTATTCGAGAAGACATTTATCTCTCACTTTTTCATATATTCGAGAAGATATTTCTTGTAGTGATGTGCATATCCCGGGAGCTCCTTGCACATTCGAAAAAAACGTCTTCCTTTTTGTTATTTGAATGATCGAGAAAACACCATGGACTTGGAATTTTCTAAACATAATTATTGATTTTGTTCTGCTGAAAATCGTGTATGGTCAGTTTCAAATTTCCGCCGTCACATACTTAAGATTTACTTACTTCAGGACAGGATATTGTATAGGATTTTCAGCACCACCCTTTTTCTTCCCTTGTTCTGCACCTAAGTGGCTTTTTTCTATCAATTTTTGCCAGGTGCTGCTCTTTTGTTACCGTGGGTTCTTTTACACACTCTATTGCATTCAGCACTCGGGAATTATCATTATTTTCATCCGAATGGCTAGCACCCAGACTACCACTCAGGGTCTTGTGAAAAGGGGCGTACAAATCTCGGTCGAAAAGAGCCTGTGGCTCGGTACACAGTTTCTTTTTTTCTCATGTGAGGTGATTTTTACCAAGATTTTTTTCAGCTTCTCTCCTCGCTCGGCCCGTTTTGACTATGAGACTCGAACCCGCAGATGTTCGCTACCTAGTCGGGACGGTTGGCCTTCGCCGCTTTGTTTGTCGGCCAAGTTCAGTCTTGCTGTGTTTGTGCCCCAGCGTTCATACATCTCGTTCTCTTCCTATTGACTACTTTCTCCACCACACATTTATTATTAAGTTTCTTCACTTTATTTATATCTCAGCTTAGTTTTGTTCAAAACTCATGTATGTTCACGTCTTAACTTCTAGTTATGATGACATCCGTCACATATTCAGTAAGTACATGTATCAGGACAGGACTTTATATAAGATTTTCTTGTTGTCCTGTTCATCGATATCTTTGTTGTATTGTGACATGTTCCTAATAAAATACCGTTTAAACCAACACATGGCCACCACTCCCTGGGAGCTGATCGGCCGAAGGGTGTTCACCTGTTCACACTGACCACAGCTGTGTCCGGGCGGGACAGCCCGAAAGTGACACTGTCAGCCGTTTCAACACGTGTGGTCAGCTGTGATACAGGATACCTG
>NC_134876.1:47735814-47750814 GCF_041734735.1 Babylonia areolata | reverse complement strand
CAACAACAGCATAATCAATCAGAGTATCACGCCTACATGACTGGGGTTACCTGGTCAACAGAAGAAAACTTGTTTGAAATACAAACTTCACGGATGACATCGTGATCATGTTAACATTTTCTTTCTGTCCTTTTGTTTTGAACCGCAAAATTCTTACATAAGATTTCAGTTTGGTTAAATCTGGAGGACTCTCTTTAAATTCTATAAATATACGTACGCAAGCACACACACACACACACACACACACACACACACACACACACACACACACACACATTGACACACAAACACTCCCCACTACCACACGGACACAGACACAGACACATACACAACGCAACACACACACACACACAACCACACACATCCCCCACCCCACATAATCACAGACACACGCACTCACACGCACAGACACAGACAGACACGCACACAGTCACACAGACACAGACACATGCAAGCACACGCAAACACAGACACAGACACAGATACAGACACACACACACACACACACACACACACACACACACACACACCGCCACCACTACCACCCCAACCCACCCACACCCCACCCCCGCCCACACACACACACATGCATACAAGACCATCGCCTTCCGACCAGTCACACCCATGAAGCATTTACCTTTTACATGGGGATAAATCCCTCAAAAAAAAAAAAAAAAAAAAAAAAAAAAGAAGAAGAAAAAGAAGAAGAAAAAACATCCGGAAAGGAATTATGACCACAAAGACGCAGATTTGATATTTTGTTTGCTTAAACTAGCGCTGAGAGTTTCGTACTGTACTTGAACTTTGTATGGCAGGGTGAAGGTACGGGGTTTTTCTTTTTGAGTACCCCACCCCTGCCCTCCCCTCCCCACCCCTGCCCTTCCTTCCCCTCCCCACTCCGTCAATGCTCTAAGAAAATATAACTGATATTTGGACCTTTCAGGAAAACCGAAGCGCCGTTCCCCACACACACAATTTTTTTCCCCATAAAGTTCAAATCCATTGACATGCACCCGTTGAAATGTGGGACAGGATGAAAGGAGTTTCTTCTTCTTCTATAATTATCATTATCATCATCGTCATCATCATTATCATTTTCATCTCCTTCTCCTACTTCATTTCTTTATAATTATTACAAAACTCTTCTATCTATATAAAATATATATCAATATCGCCGTATCAACATTTCGAAACATGCTCTTGAATCTTTTCGTGACACTCGATAGATGGCATTTAAAGTTTGATTTCTATTTTGTTATCGTTTTTTGGCTGTTGGTGTTTCTTTTGTATGAAATTTCATCGAATGACTGCAACTCAAGTTTTCCCACGAGAGTTCGTTTACTTCCTTACACAAAGTTAAAAGTTTATTATCAATTGTTCATCAGTCAAACTGCATGAAAAAAATTGTCTTGATGTTCAAAATCACAGTAACAGAAGCCTTTGCTGGCTGATTTGACCTGCTGATTGTAAACTATTGGTTTCACTCTTCTGTGATTATCATTTTTATGAAAACGCAGAAACACACACACACACACACACACACACACACACACACACACACACACACACACACACACACACACACACACACACACACACACACACACACACACACACACACACACACACACACACACACATGAAGTGAAATAGTCTTAGGAGGAAGGTACAACAACATACCAAGAATAAAGGCGAAGTGGAAAACAGGGAATGTAAAAACAGGAAGGGGGGAAAAAAAACACAGGAAGAAAACATCAGAGAGAGTCGAACCCTACTTTGTCGAGCCCAAAAATACCTCGATGATGAATGAGACTTGTTTTTCTTTCCAGAGAGATGGTCAACAAAAAGTAGTAATGGTACCCCACCCCCCGCCGTCCCCCCCCCCTCCCCCCCTAAAACACCAATCATTCATTCAGAGGGATAGGTGACTGCTGAAGGAATAGAACGGTGATATGAAAATGAAAACATGTGACGGGATGGGCGTGTGTGAAAAGAAACGAAGAGAAAATAACTGAAGCGTGAAATACAGCTTGAAAATGACAGTAGGCTGCGAACTAGTCACCATACAGTGTGGTCTACTAATCTGTTGTGATGCGCACGCTCTCTGCAAACGAATGCACATATGGAGGGAGCCACCTGTGGGCTTGGGACGGGAAATTTGGAGAGTGGGGTGGGGCGTTTGCGTAACTGTTGTTCATCGATCGTATGTATCTTCTCTGGTTGATATCAGACGGGATTTTCATCAGCATCAGCATCTTCTTCTTACATTAATTAATAACAACAAAATGATAATAACAATGATGATAATAATGTTAATTATTATTATTAGTAGTAGTAGTAGCAGTAGTAGCATTGTTGTTATCATCATTATTACTATCAGTAGTTGTATTCTTGTCTCCATTCCTCAAAATGTCATATCATCGACAGCAATTTTCCGTGCACTTTAAAATATAACTTGCGTCTTGATGGAGATTGTGTGTGCTTCCCATTGGATTGCCTCACATATATCAGTTGACACGGTATAAGTAATTTTACCTGCTCCAAAAATACTCTTAGCATCTTAATTGATGCTGTATATGTAATCATTCCTGTGACCTGAATAACCTCAGACATATATGTTGAAGCAACATTAGCAATTTTCCTCTGTATCAAAAAAGGTAATGTTCCAGGCATCTTTTGTGAAGTACTATAATTTGTCAGTTTCCATGCGTGTGCCTGAACTTTTCCAAACATATTGGTAAAGCAGAGTATGTTTATCCCCCCCCCCTAGAAATGTGCATTGAAGGAATATGATGCAACCTTCTGTGTACCTGAGAATGCTCCACGCCAAATAACAAAGGATATGCAATATTTGTAAGTGCCTAAAAATAACTGCCCCAGACATTTATTGTCAACATATTCATTCTGCAAAGGGTGGTGGGGGATTGAGGTGGGGGGGACAGAGAAAAAGAGGAGGGCATTAGAGTGGAGGGGGTTGGGTGGGAAATATAGTTGGCATACCTGGATCCAATATATATATATATACATATATATATATATATATATATATATATAGAGAGAGAGAGAGAGAGAGAGAGAGAGAGAGAAAGGTGGGGTGTGAGGGGGGGGGGGGGATGTCAGACCCGTCTGTTAACCAGGTCGATGTGAAAACGTTTTCACGGCCAGCGTCAAAGCTGGTCCCGCTGAAGTGAAAAGGGCCCGGTGCTTAATCCTGGGGGCGCGCAAGTTAAAAGGAAACAATGACAAGTTATGGGTACCGGCTGACTGGGCCCGAGTCACGCTGTTTGTGTGAAGGCACGGCGGGAGTTGTGTCCTCAAAACACCTCCCTGATTATTCGTCTTTCAACACAGCTGTCAGCGGCTGTTTATGTAAAGGGTGGAAGACTGGGTGTAGAAGGTAAAGTGTGGCAAGTCGTCCGTGTGTGTGTGTGTGTGTGTGTGTGTGTGTGTGTGTGTGTGTGTGTGGTGTGTGTGTGTGTGTGTGTGTGTGTGTGTGTGTGTGTGTGTGTGTGTGTGTGTGTGTGTGTGTGTTTATGATTTGCTTTCCGTCCCCGTTTTGTCATAGTTCCGAAGAAAACCAAGTGTCATCCTTTCTCTCCTCTAGGCATCCTCCTCCTCCTCTTTCCTCTTCTTCATTGCCTTAGAAAAGAACTGTTTCCAGAGACAGACATGTCAATGAAGAAAATCAAAACATGATATTTGACTTACTGCACAGACACACATGAATATTTGTCAAAATTGATAGCGTTAACGTATCCTACATATCAGAATCCATAGGAGAGAAGAATATCTCTTGATATAAAGGTTAACAGGAATGTTAAGAGATGCTTTCAATCCTATACCTTCAACTAAAATGACATGAACACCTTTGATGGTGAAGTATATGAACATAGTTTTTTGTGTGCCTGAAGATAAACATTCCAGACATGTTACTTGTATCATTTTATGTAAGGAGTATGTCAATGTCTCCATTCAAGACAAATCCTCCAGAAGTGGGTGAAAAATAGGAATGACGGTGACAAGGGAGGGGGAAGGGGGGCGGGGGGAGAGGGGTAAAGTGACATTCAGGGATAAAACGGGAATATGTCAGACCCGTCTACCAAGCAGGTCGATGTGAAAGCTGTCAGCGGCTGTTTAGGTAAAGGTAAAGTGTGGCAAGTCGTCCGAGTGTGTGTGTGTTGTGTGTGTGTGTGTGTGAGAGTGTGGTGTGTGTGTGTGTGTGTGTGTGTGTGTTTATGTGTGTGTGTGTGTGTGTGTGTGTGTGTGAGTGTGTGGTGTGTGTGTGTGTGTGTGTGTGTGTGTGTTTGTGTGTGTGTGTGTGTGTGTGTGTGTGTGTGTGTGTGTGTGTGTGTGTGTGTGTGTGTGTTTATGATTTGCTTTCCGTCCCCGTTTTGTCATAGTTCCGAAGAAAACCAAGTGTCATCCTTTCTCTCCTCTGGGCATCCTCCTCCTCCTCCTCTTTCCTCTTCTTCATTGCCTTAGAAAAGAACTGTTTCCAGAGACAGACATGTCAATGAAGAAAATCAAAACATGATATTTGACTTACTGCACAGACACACATGAATATTTGTCAAAATTGATAGCGTTAACGTATCCTACATATCAGAATCCATAGGAGAGAAGAATATCTCTTGATATAAAGGTTAACAGGAATGTTAAGAGATGCTTTCAATCCTATACCTTCAACTAAAATGACATGAACACCTTTGATGGTGAAGTATATGAACATAGTTTTTTGTGTGTCTGAAGACAGACATTCCAGACATGTTACTTGTATCATTTTATGTAAGGAGTATGTCAATGTCTCCATTCAAGACCGAGAAACCTTTGTCTCGCTCTATAAGTCCCTGGTGAGACTAGTCATTGAATATGGTCATTCAGTTTGGCAGCCAAGACATAAGACCCTACGCACTGACATAGAGGATGTACAGAGGCGAGCAACCCGCCTGATAGGCTCCCTGAAGCAGCTGTCCTACCCAGAGCGTCTCGCTAGTCTGAGACTGCCTAGCCTGGAACATCGCCGAACAAGAGGTGACATGATAGATGTGTACAAGTACGTACACGGAATATACGACACAGATCGACCCGTGCTGCACCTCTTTCAAGGCAGGGACACCCGGGGAAACACCCTCAAGCTGGCCAAGGGTCATTGCAGGCTGAGCTTGCGTGCTGGGTATTTTTCCCAGAGAGTCGTCACTGTATGGAATGGCCTCCCTGATAGTGTGGTGACCGCCCCATCAGTAAACGCCTTTAAAAACAGACTGTACACGCATTGGAAGAGCCTGCCTACACTGTACGACCCAGCCTGTAACCATTAATATGCCACGCATGCTGCATAACAAGTGAGAGATATTTCTGGATCGGTGAACAGGCCGGTTAGGCCTTCAACACCGCAATATACAAGTATACAAGTAAGTAAGTAAGACAAATCCTCCGGAAGTGGGTGAAAAATAGGAATGACGGTGACAAGGGAGGGGGAAGGGGGGCGAGGGAAGAGGGGTACAGTGACACTCGGGTATCTTCTTCTTCTTCTTCGTTCGTGGGCTGCAACTCCCACGTTCACTCGTATGTACACGAGTGGGCTTTTACGTGTATGACCGTTTTTACCCCGCCATGTAGGCAGCCATACTCCGTTTTCGGGGGTGTGCATGCTGGGTATATTCTTGTTTCCATAACCCACCGAACGCTGACATGGATTACAGGATCTTTAACGTGCACATTTGATCTTCTGCTTGCATATACACACGAAGGGGGTTCAGGCACTAGCAGGTCTGCACATGTGTTGACCTGGGAGATCGTAAAAATCTCCACCCTTTACCCACCAGGCGCCGTCACCGTGATTCGAACCCGGGACCCTCAGATTGAAAGTCCAACGCTTTAACCACTCGGCTATTGCGCCCGTCGACACTCGGGTATAAAACGGGAATATGTCAGACCTGTCTGCCAAGCAGGTCGATGTGAAAGCTGTCAGCGGCTGTTTAGGTAAAGGTAAAGTGTGGCAAGTCGTCCGAGTGTGTGTGTGTGTTGTGTGTGTGGTGTCTCTCTCTCTCTCTCTCTCTCTCTCTGTATGTGTGTGTGTGTGTTTATGATTTGCTTTCAATCCCCGTATTGTCATTGTTCTGGAGAAAACCAAATGTCACCCTTTCTCTCCTGTGTGCATCCTTCTCCTCCTCTTCCTCTTTCCTCTTCATTGCATAAGAAAAGAAATGTTTCCAGAGACAGACATGTCAATGAAGAAAATCGAAACATGGTATTTGACTTACTGCACAGACACACATGAATATTTGTCAAAATTGATAGCGTTAACATATCCTATATATCAGAATCCATAGGAGAGAAGAATATCTCTTGATATAAAGGTTAACAGGAATGTTAACAGATGCTTTCAATCCTATACCTTCAACTAAAATGACATGAACACCTTTGATGGTGAAGTATATGAACATAGTTTTTTGTGTGCCTGAAGATAGACATTCCAGACATGTTACTTGTATCATTTTATGTAAGGAGTATGTCAATGTCTCCATTCAAGACAAATCCTCCAGAAGTGGGTGAAAAATAGGAATGACGGTGACAAGGGAGGAGGGAAAGGGGGCGGGGGGAGAGGGGTAAAGAGACATTCAGGGATAAAACGGGAATATGTCAGACCCGTCTACCAAGCAGGTCGATGTGAAAGCTCTCAGCGGCTGTTTAGGTAAAGGTAAAGTGTGGCAAGTCGTCCGAGTGTGTGTGTTGTGTGTGTGTGTGTGTGTGTGTGTGTGTGTGTGTGTGTGTGTGTGTGTGTGTGGTCTCTCTCTCTCTCTCTCTCTCTCTCTCTGTGTATGTGTGTGTGGTGTGTGTGTGTTTATGATTTGCTTTCGATCCCTGTATTATCATTGTCCTGGAGAAAACCAAATGTCACCCTTTCTCTCCTGTGTGCATCCTTCTCCTCCTCTTCCTCTTTCCTCTTCATTGCATAAGAAAAGAAATGTTTTCAGAGACAGACATGTCAATGAAGAAAATCGAAACATGATATTTGACTTACTGCACAGACACACATGAATATTTGTCAAAATTGATAGTGTTAACGTATCCTACATATCAGAATCCATAGGAGAGAAGAATATCTCTTGATATAAAGGTTAACGGGAATGTTAACAGATGCTTTTAATCCTATACCTTCAACTAAAATGACATGAACACCTTTGATGGTGAAGTATATGAACATAGTATTTTTGTGTGTCTGAAGATAGACATTCCAGACATGTTACTTGTATCATTTTATGTAAGGAGTATGTCAATGTCTCCATTCAAGACAAATCCTCCAGAAGTGGGTGAAAAATAGGAATGATGGTGACAAGGGAGGGGGAAGGGGGGGGCGAGGGGAGAGGGGTAAAGTGACACTCGGGTATCTTCTTCTTCTTCTTCGTTCGTGGGCTGCAACTCCCACGTTCACTCGTATGTACACGAGTGGGCTTTTACGTGTATGACCGTTTTTACCCCGCCATGTAGGCAGCCATACTCCGTTTTCGGGGGTGTGCATGCTAGGTATGTTCTTGTTTCCATAACCCACCGAACGCTGACATGGATTACAGGATCTTTAACGTGCGCATTTGATCTTCTGCTTGCATATACACACGAAGGGGGTTCAGGCACTAGCAGGTCTGCACATGTGTTGACCTGGGAGATCGTAAAAATCTCCACCCTTTACCCACCAGGCGCCGTCACCGTGATTCGAACCCGGGACCCTCAGATTGAAAGTCCAACGCTTTAACCACTCGGCTATTGCGCCCGTCGACACTCGGGTATAAAACGGGAATATGTCAGACCCGTCTGCCAACCAGGTCGATGTGAAAGCTGTCAGCAGCTGTTTAGGTAAAGGTAAAGTGTGGCAAGTCGTCCGAGTGTGTGTGTGTGTGTGTGTGTGTGTGGTCTTTCTCTCTCTCTCTCTCTCTGTATGTGTGTGTGTGTGTGTGTGTGTGTGTGTGTGTGTGTGTGTGTGTGTGTGTGTGTGTGTGTGTTTATGATTTGCTTTCAATCCCCGTATTGTCATTGCTCTGGAGAAAACCAAATGTCACCCTTTCTCTCCTGTGTGCATCCTTCTCCCCCTCTTCCTCTTTCCTCTTCATTGCATAAGAAAAGAAATGTTTCCAGAGACAGACATGTCAATGAAGGAAATCGAAACATGATATTTGACTTACTGCACAGACACACATGAATATTTGTCAAAATTGATAGCGTTAACATATCCTATATATCAGAATCCATAGGAGAGAAGAATATCTCTTGATATAAAGGTTAACAGGAATGTTAACAGATGCTTTCAATCCTATACCTTCAACTAAAATGACCCGAACATCTTCGTTGTTAAGTATATGCACATAGTATTTTTGTGTTCCTGAGGATAGACATTCCAGACATGTTACTTGTATCATTTTATGTAAGGAGTATGTCAATGTCTCCATTCAAGACAAATCCTCCAGAAGTGGGTGAAAAATAGCAATGACGGTGACAAGGGAGGAGGGAAAGGGGGCGGGGGGAGAGGGGTAAAGAGACATTCAGGGATAAAACGGGAATATGTCAGACCCGTCTGCCAAGCAGGTCGATGTGAAAACGTTTTCACGGCCAGCGTCAAAGCTGGTCCCACTGAAATGAAAAGGGCCCGGTGCTTAATCCTGGGGGCGCGCAAGTTAAAAGGAAACAATGACAAGTTATGGGTACCGGCTGACTGGGCCCGAGTCACGCTGTTTGTGTGAAGGCACGGCGGGAGTTGTGTCCTCAAAACACCTCCCTGATTATTCGTCTTTCAACACAGCTGTCAGCGGCTGTTCAGGTAAAGGGTGGAAGACTGGGTGTAGAAGGCAAAGTGTGGCAAGTCGTCCACACGCGCGTGTGCGCGCGCACATGCATGTGTGTGTGTGTGTGTGTGTGTGTGTGTGTGTGTGTGTGTGTGTGTGTGTGTGTGTGTTAATGACCATGGCTGCACATGTGGACACACTTTGCACTGATGGGTCTGAGCGTGATTGACTTTTGAGACCTTAACCTCTTGTACTATTTTTCAGTAATGCACACGCACCTGTGTATAGGTGTATATATATGTATATATATATATATATATATATATATATATATATATATATGTGTGTGTGTGTGTGTGTGTGTGTGTGTGTGTGTGTGGTGAGAGAGAGACAGAGAGAGAGAGAGATGGATGGAGATAAGAAAGAGTGAGGTCACCGATCTGTATACATATGGTTACACGTGCTGTAAACACACTCATATCAAACAAACCCTAAGCAGGATGAACAACAATAATTAGTGAGGCCACACTGATACAACCAAAAACCGAGCTAATGATGGTTTAGAAATATGTCTTTTATGTAAGACTAACCTGTTTTCATTTTGAAGCAAGTGGTAGAGAGTGAGAGAGAGAGGCAGACATACATACAGACAGACACACACACACACACACACACACACACACACACACAGAGAGAGAGAGAGAGAGAGAGAGAGAGACTCAGAAGAAAGAAAAATAGATGGATAGATAGATAGATAGAGTAATGGTAGACAAACAGACACATATACATAGAGACAGACTGAGACATAGTGACAGGTAGACACACAGAGACAGACGGAAAAGTCACTCGTACTGACAGAAAAAATAGTCCAGGCAGAGTGCTTGACAACTTTATTGTTCTATCATCTATAACAAATAAGCTTTGTGGGTGCAACACACAGGGAAGGGAGAAGAAAACAAACATCAAATTACTCTGGCACAATTGAAACATAATCAAAAATGTGAACGTTTAATGGGCCTTCTAAGACCATCGGTGGTGTGAACTCATATCCACTGTGTCTCAGGCTTGGCATAGGAAGGCGGGGCCCAATCCTCTCCTTCCGACGTTTGGATCTTTCCCAACGGAAGTCAGGTACCATTTTACAGCTGGGTGGAGTGTGGAGTGAGGAAATTCGGAGTAAAGTGCCTTTCCCAAGAACACAACACCATGCCGAAACAGTGCTTCGAACCCTAGTTGCTGGTTCAGAAGGTAAAACGACTCACCAAATCTGCTACGGTGCCTACTGTGAACCTTTAGGTTGAACAATGGAAAAGGAACATCTACAGATATCCGCTCGGTTTTTTTTTTTTTTTTTTACATTATTTTTTTTTAAATTATGTCATACTCTCCTCCCACACCCGATAGAAAGACAAAAAAAAAAGAAGAGAACACGAAATTTGCATTCGACTTAGGCACACATACGAAAGGGGAAATATTGATGTGAATCATTATTATTACTATTATTAAAGAAAAAAAGCGCCCTGATCTCTTAGAGAGAAAGGGCGCTATATAAATGTACATTATTATTATTATTATTATTATTAAAAACAACACTTTGTTCATGGCATATTATTTTCTTTGCATAACCTGAATAACTGAATAGTATGGAGAGGGCAAAAGCAAAGATTCAATACTTCGTTATTTTTTTCTTTTGTATAAAAAGGGTAGGCATATCTCAATAAAGCTTTTCTTCCGGAGAGAAAGGGGAAAAAAAAGAAAGGAAAGACAGTTTCAGAATTCTAAAGGATAGTTTGCATGAAAAATATAGGACCGCCAAATTTCATTCGAATAGTCATATAAAAACACAACCACAACAGACACGTGGACTGAGATATTATGATCTTCATGTATCAGAAACGGAAAACTAACTGAAGAAAGTATATATATATAAACTCACCCGTAATTTGTTTCAGAATAATCAAATTAGCTTTCAAGTCAAATTATATGAGAAAATCACAAACAGAGAAAGACTCGAAACATGAAACGGCTTATGACACAAAACATGTTTATTACGACAAACAAGAAAAAGGATGTGACAAAGGAAAACATTTCCTTGATATTTGCGACGAACGGTGCGCACGTTCACATTTTTATAGTGGATGGCGATGTCGGTATGTGTATGGGTGCACGTGTGTGTGTGTGTGTGTGTGTGTGTGTGTGTGTGTGTGTGTGTGTGTGTGTGTGTGTGTGTGTGTGTTTATCTATTTATTTATCTATTTATTTACAAACAGATATATGTGCCCCAACTAATATTCATTGAACAAAATATTCACGAAAAAAAAAGTATGTATGACGAATGACCTCCCCTGAACACCGGGCTGCACATGCTGTCATGGCGACAGGAGCTGGGAGCAGGAAAGGGAATTAATCAGGCTGCGTGTAATTTTTCACGACCTCTCTGTACCTTGCTCAGTATCAACACCACATTATCACTATCAGACAATGTGATAATATTGACAGACTGATATGTGTAGCCGAAGTCTTACGGTTTTAGCATGTATTACGTGATGAAGTTCTCTCTCTCTCTCTCTCTCTCTCTCTCTCTCTCTCTCTCTCTCCACACACACACACACACACACACACACACACACACACACACACACATATATATATATATATATATATATATATATATATATTCCATGTGATTTTCTTTTAAGTATTTCTTAAACTGATTATGTCTAGGAACTTTACATACACCATTATTTGTTTCTAATCAGATGAATAACATGTCAAAACCAATGTGGTATTTGCCTTCAACGATTCGAAAAGCGTGCTGATGAACTCAGAACTCAGAAGCCATGACGAGCCGACCAGTCCAGTGACCCACTAAAAAAAAAGTGTCACCTTTAGGGTCAGCTTCAAGGAGGAGTCAAAGCGACTATCTGAATAACTCAAAACCCTTGTCAAGGCTTGACAGCCCTCAGACTGTGGCTTTCATGTTTTCTGTCTGTGTGGGGTTGGGGGTGGGAGATATGGGCGTGTGTGTGTGTGCTTGTACAAGTAAGCGTTTGTGTGTGTGTGTGTGTGTGTGTGTGTGTGTGTGTGTGTGTGTGTATGTGTGTGTTTGTGCGTGTGTGTGTGTGTGTGTGTGCGTGTGTGTTTGTGTGTGTGTGTGTGTGTGTGTGTGTGTGTGTGCCGTGGAAGCTGCGATACATAGACCAGAAATGAGTGTGTGGAGGAGGGGGGTAGAGGAGGTGCAGGGTAATGTGTGTGTGTGTGTGTGTGTGTGTGTGTGTTGGAGCTCATGTACGTTTATATGTATTTGACTGTGCTTTCATAACTGTGAAACTGCATGTTTGGTGCATATCTGTTATGCATGTGTGGGTGTATGTGTGAATGTGTGTCTTCATGTTTTACATTTATTTGCTTATTTATCATCATTGTTGTCTTATTTATTTTTTTATTATTATTATTATTATTATTATTATTATTATTATTATTATTATTATTATTATTATTACCATTACTACTACCTTTTTTATATCATAATTATTATTTATTTATTTACTTATTTATTTATGTAAGCGTATCTATTATTTATTCACCTTTTTTTTCTTTCTTTTTTCTCAAGGCCTGACCAAGCGCGTTGGGTTACGCTACTGAAACTGAAACTGAAACTGTCTGATCATGACAAAGAATAGAGAGAGAAAAAAAAGAACTAGGCGAAATAATTGGAATGCTATATCTCTATTGGGTCATACACAATACGTTAGTTAAAGTTAGAGCAGTTTTGTAATCTAAATCAAAATATAATTTTCTGTTCAGATAATGGCTTATACTCGGTATCATTTCATTTACTTACATTTCCGTTATGTGCTGTGTAAACTAAACATTGCCGCCTTTTGTTGTCTACCCTTTTGTTCCTTTTGTTTTGTTTTGTTTTGTTTTGTTTTTCATGTGTCCCAATGGGGGTCCTTTTGGAATAACTCTTGACTTGACTTGGTTGTGAGCATATTACGTTGGTGATGAACGGTTGAAAGTATGTGTGTGTTATCAACGTCCATCAACTAATATAATCTATATGGTGTGTTCATGTCTTATAATTGGCACAGATTTTGCGACAGCGACAGCATTGCTAACAAACAGATGTATCTATGCAATTTTTAAGACTTTAAATTTCACCAAAGAGGCTCTCCCCCGCCCCCCATGACACAATCTTCTCTTGAAAATAAGAACAAACACATACATAAAAAGATACATATCATAACAAGAACAGGATCTCAAAGGAATCCTTTGTCAAACAAATAAAGAAAATTATAACACAATGCCATCACCAGAAGACGATTTGGAGGATATGGTGGGGGAAGAAGTTGGGAGTGTAGATGACGGAACAGACGGGGGGAAATACACAGCAAGTGGAGTGGTGGCCTAGAGGTAACGCGTCCGCCTAGGAAGCGAGAGAATCTGAGGGCGTTGGTTCAAATCACGGCTCAGCCGCCGATATTTTCTCCCCCTCCATTAGACCTTGAGTGGTAGTCTGGACGCTAGTCATTCGGATGAGACGATAAACCGAGGTCCCGTGTGCAGCATGCACTTAGAGCACGTAAAAGAACCCACGGCAACAAAAGGGTTGTTCCTGGCAAAATTCTGTAGAAAAATCCACTTCGACAGGAAAAACAAAATAAAACTGCACAGGAAAAAATACAAAAAATGGGTAGCGCTGTAGTGTAGCGGCGTGCTCTCCCTGGGGAGAGCAGCCCGAATTTCACACAGAGAAATCTGTTGTGATAAAAAGGAATACAAATACACAGCAAGTAGTAAGCGTAAACATTCATCGAGAAAAAAAAAAGTCAACAGTATCACCACCGTTTGCAAAGTTAATGTCATATTATTCCCTTGTTGCGCAGTCAAACGCCGGAAAGAAATAAGCTGTTCAATGCGACGAAGTTCTTCTTGTTTTTTGTAACTGTGATATATTGTGTTGAAGATACGCCATAAAGAACGTTGTGTGTGTGTGTGTGTGTTTGCTGTGGCGTGTATTTACGTAAAAGCGCCAGGAGCTATATTTGAATAATTAGTTAAGGTTAAAAGCCCCATAGCTTTTCACAGCCATCGGGGCAGTAAATATATCCATTATGTCTAGGGCTCAGCTTAAAAAGGCGGGGCCCAATCCTAACCTTCAGCCGTTTTAACTTACCCCGACCCAAGTCATTAACACCCGGGTGGAATGAGGAAAAGTCAGGATAAATTGACCTTTCCCAAGAACACAACACCATGCTTAATTTGAAGTGAAGGGGGCCTCGAACCCTAATCACTGGTGAACACAGGATCAGAAGTCAAAGGCCTAATCGACTTTGTCTCAGGCGCGCCCTCTGAGATCGGGCGCTATATATCACATTAGTAACCCACACTATGTTTTGATAACACACATACGCACATAGTGTTAGAATCGGTGGAGTCATTGTCTTATACTGAAAGTACGACATGTCTCTGTTTTAACATTAGAACAGTGAAGAAGAAAAGAAAAGAAAAAAAAAAAAAACACTCAACAATACCATGTTTTAACATACGAACAGTTATTATATAGCTTCTTCGAGGAAAGATCTCACTATAATAAAAACCATGAAAAACACAAAATCAAGAAGTTCACCGCAGTCAGATCAACACAAAAACTTATGTGATGCATTACCACCAACAGCAGTGTCACGAGTTTCGATGCTTTGAATGAGAATGGCCAGTTCATCTCCCGCACCTCAACTGCCCCCGAACTTTTCAGAAAGACCAAGACACCTTAGCCGAGTAGTTACTGTGTTCTCTATAGACTTCCATGTCAGTGGCGGTGATTCGAATCCCGTATGGTGGGTTACAAAACTGAAGATTTTTTTTTTTTTTTTTTTTTTTACCCGATTGCCTGGATCAATCAGTGAGGATTTCTCGATCTTCCAGTTCAACATTTTTATTATCAGATCTGCCAGTGCCTAAATCTCTCTCTCTCTCTCTCTCTCTCTCTCTCTTCATAAACACACACAAATACATACACACATACATACATACATGCAGCAAGCCGAAGATGAAGTGCTGGAGATTCTGTCTTCTATATCACAGTTCAATAGATTTCGGAAACATGAAGCAGCAGCCGCAGCAGCAGCAGAAGAAGAAGAAGAAGAAGTAGAAGAAGAAGTTCAGATCAGTTTCTCAAGGAGGCGTCACTGCGTTCGGACATATCCATATACGCTACACC
>NC_134876.1:47725814-47728314 GCF_041734735.1 Babylonia areolata | reverse complement strand
CAGGGAGCAGTAGTACACCTGGGCCCACAGGGGAGCGGCCCCGATGAAGCGCCCCAGCACGTTCTTCCCCAGAAGCACCAGGTACAGGGTGCAGTAGCTGTCCCAGATGCTGCGGAACTGGTAGATGGTGGACGCGAACAGGACCACCCCGGCGGCCATGTAGGCGGTGACGACGATGAAGAAGACGATGAAGAAACCGAAGAGGTCCTCTCCCGAGCGGCCCAGCACGGTGGCGATCATGGTGATGCGCTTGTTGTAGCCCAGGATGCGCAGCAGGCGCAAGGAGACCACAAAGACCAGGCTGGCCAGGATGTAGCCGTAGATGTCGTCGTAGAGGATCGGCAGGTAGAAGTCTACGTACACCTGGGAGGTTGTGTGTGTGTGTGTGTGTGTGTGTGTGTGTGTGTGTGTGTGTGTGTGTGTGTGTGTGTGTGTGTGTGTAGAAAGGTATGTGGGTGGGTGGATGGGTTGGGGGGTGGGGGTGGGGGGTTGGAGGGACAATGTGGAATGTGCAATGTGAAGGAGGAGAGGAAGAAGGTAGAGGAGGAGGATAGGTGAGGAGTGTAGGAGGAGGAGGAGGTGTAGGAGGAAAAGGAGGAGGAGGGTGGGGAGGAGGAGAATGGAGGAGGAGGAAGAGGTGACGGATGAGGAAGAGAAGGAGGAGGGGGAGGAGGAGAAGTTTGAGAAGGAGGAAGATGGAGGAGGGAAGAAGGAGGAGGAGAAGGGAGGAGGAGGAAGAGGTCGATGAGGAGGAGGAGGAGGCGGAGGGAGAGGAGCAAAAGAGGTTTGAGAAGGACGAGAAGGAGAAGGGATGCGGAGGAGGAGAGGGAGGAGGGGAGAGAGGAGGAAAGGAGGAGGAGAGGGAGGAGGGGAGAGAGGAGGAAAAGGAGGAGGAGGAAGAAGATAAGGAGATGGAGGAAGAGGAGGAGGGGGGGGGGACGAAGTAGTAGGGAGAGGTGGATTAGGTAGGAGTGGTTTGAGAAGGAGTATGCGTAGAAAAAGAAGGAGAAGGAAGAGGAGGGGGAGGGAAGGAAGGGAAGAGCGGAAAGGAGGAGCGGAGGAGGAGAATAATGAGGAGGAGAGGGATTAGGAGCAGGGGGAGGGGAAAAAGGAAGAGAAGGAGGAGGAGGAGGAGGAGGGGAAGGGGGAAAAAAGAGCACAAGAAACAACAAATCAGTACTATCGCAACAAAATAAAACAAACGAGAAATTTTAAATAACAAATAACACCTGGCCCGACAAACGGAAGTCGGACCAAAGGCAAGGAAGGGTATGAAAACGGTACATAACGTCAAACGTCATGCATTTATTCCTATCTGTTCCATAGTGTCTGTCT
Organism: Babylonia areolata; assembly: GCF_041734735.1. Classification (NCBI taxonomy): domain Eukaryota; kingdom Metazoa; phylum Mollusca; class Gastropoda; order Neogastropoda; family Buccinidae; genus Babylonia; species Babylonia areolata. Next base: position 47,726,979 of record NC_134876.1, on the reverse strand, counting down.
GCCTGTCTGTCTGTCTGTCTGTCTGTATGTCATTTGTAAAATCACGAAATGTATTTGTATTTCGAATCATTGCTTCAAAGTGATATGCAGTAAAAGTGTTAGTGTTAGTCAGTCTCGATCTCTCTCTCTCCCCCACCCCACCCCCACTTTCTCTCTCTCCCTCTCCATCTCTCTCTTCCATCCTCTGTCTCTCTCACACACATACACATGCGCACATACACACAGACACACAGACACAGACACACACAGACACACACACAGACACAGACACACACACACACACACACACACACACACACACACACACACACACACACACACACACACACACACACACACACACACACACACACACGTTCGTTCTTTGGCATGGGTGGGGTGGGGGAGATGATGGATTTTCGTCTAAAATCACAAATGTGAAATAGACATTAAGCAAAAGAATGAACGAACGCATCACATACCTTGGGGTCATAACGCCACAGTCGCATGATTTCGTCGATCTTCACCGATTTGATGGCATAGAACACGATGCCCGTGTAGGAAATGAGCAGGGAACAGGCATCCAGGACCTGTAATGTAATGCAATGTAATGTAAATTTAATGTAAATGTAATGCAACGTTACGATTTGATCACATAGAACACGATGCCCGTGTATGAAAGTAGCAGCGAACAGGACATGTAATGTACTGTAATGCTTTGATCCCATAGATCATGAAAACATTTCCTTTGTCATCGGAGTTGGTTGGTTTCTTTTCTTTCCCCATCACAGCGATAAGAGACTCTAGGGAGAGATGGACAAAAAACAAGGTCTTCAGAAAAGAAGCCCCCCCCCACCCCCCCGCCCCCCCGGGCCCCCTTCCCCTCAGTCAAGTGTTTCGGCCCTTAACTCCCGACACTCTAAGGGGGCCGGCCGCACCCACGTCATGACTCCTGGATGTCTTTGCATTGCTGTCTTTTTTTTTTTCTTTTTTTTTTTCTTTCTTTTCCATTTTATTTTCAACCCGGTACATAGCAGGCTCAAACCCGCGCCTAAACAGCAACAACAAAAGAAAAAAACACACACAAAAAACGATAAATAGAAAATGAAGACAGCAGACACATCACCTGCCACACATCCTTGAAGTAGCCCAGCCTCTGTTTCTTGAGCTTCAGCACAGCCTTGAC
>NC_134876.1:47713314-47718314 GCF_041734735.1 Babylonia areolata | reverse complement strand
GCGTACAGTAGTGTGGGGAGAACTACTGCTCTGTAGACCTTTAGCTTGGTCTCAAGACCAATGCCTCTTCTGTTCCAGACATTTGCATAGAGTCTACCAAAGGTTGCGCTTGCTCTTGCAATCCTGACGTTCACTTCATCGTCGATGGTCGCATTTCGTGACAGTGTGCTGCCAAGGTATGTGAACCGCTCCACCACACTGAGTCTCTGACCGTTGACTGTGATGCTGGGTTCAACGTGGGATTTCCCTGGGGCTGGCTGATGGAGAACTTCAGTTTTCCTCGTGCTGATGGTAAGGCCGAAGTTCCTGCTGGCAGTGGCAAACTTGTCGACGCATGTCAGCTTCAGATTCAGCGTAGAGGGCACAATCATCAGCAGACAAAAAGTCTCTGACGATGTCTGTCATGACTTTCGTTTTTGCTTGAAACCTTCTGAGGTTAAACAGCTTGCCATCTGTTCGGTACTTTAGGCCGATTCCAACATCGCCATCTCTGAAGGCATCAGTAAGCACTGCAGAGAACATGAGGCTGAACAGTGCTGGAGCCAGGACGCAGCCTTGCTTGACGCCATTTGTGACAGGAAAAGAAGCAGATGTTTCGCCATTGTCCTGGACTCGAGCCTGCATGCCTTCATGGAATTGGCTGACCAAGGAAACAAATTTCCGAGAGCATCCGTACTTGGCCATGATCTCCCACATTCCCTCTCTACTCACGGTGTCGAAGGCCTTAGTGAGGTCGACATAAGTGGAGAACAGATCAGCATTTTGCTCCTGATATTTCTCTTGCAGCTGCCTTGCAGCAAACACCATGTCGGTGGTTCCGCGCTCTTTCCGGAATCTACACTGGCTCTCATAATAATAATAATGGTATTCATATAGCGCTGAATCTTGTGCATAGACAAATCTGAGCGCTTTCGCAACAGTCATTCTCACGCACGCATAACTCTAAAACTGGAGAAACTGAAGACAAGGAAGAGGCAGGGAAGGGAGGCTATTTTGGGAAGAGATGGGTTTTAAGGCCAGAGTTGAAAGAGCTGAGTGTGGAGACTTGACGAAGCGAAAGAGGAAGTTCATTCCAATTGCAAGGTCCAGAGACAGAGAAAGAACGGCGGCCAACAGTCAAGAGTTTGAATCTGGGTATGCGTAAATGGAGTGGATCCGAAGCTGATCGTAGTGAGCGAGATGGAGTGTAGAGGAGAAGGCAGCCACAGAGATAGGAAGGGGCTGATTTGTGAATACATTTGTAGCATAGAGTGCTGATCTTGTACTTTATTCGGTGTGAGACAGGGAGCCAGTGGAGATGTTGCAAAAGAGGAGTGATGTGCTCAGATCTTTTCTTTCTGAGGACGAGTCGGGCAGCAGAGTTTTGTATGCGCTGTAGGGACTGAATGGATAAAGCAGGCAAACCAGACAATAGAGAGTTACAGTAGTCAAGGCGAGAGAGAATGAGAGAAACGACAAGTCTAGATGCTGCGTCAGTGGACAGATATTTCCGGATGGAACTGATGCGCCGCAGTTGACAGTAGCAGGATTGACATGTCTGACTGATAAAATTTTGCATGGACAGTGTGTTGTCAAGGATAACGCCGAGGTTCCTGACTGAACTGGAAAGAGGGATGGATGTACCGCCAAGTTTGATTGTGTCAGTTGTAATGGAAGAGAGTATTTGTTTAGTTCCTATGATCATTGCTTCAGGCAAATGACCTTGGTCAAGGTGTGCTGTGAGGCGGTTTAGTAGGATCCTGGCAAGTATCTTGCCTGCAATGGAGAGCAAGGAAATGCCCCGATGGTTATCACAGGCTTGCCGGTTCCCCTTTCGCTTGTACAAGTGAACGATAGATGCATCTTTGAAATCCTGGGGGATCGTCTCTTCTTTCCACATGAGTGAGTACAGCTGATGGAGCTTCTCAGTCAGCACAGTGCCTCCATCCTTGTAGACCTCTGCTGGTATGGAGTCTGAGCGAGGTGCTTTGCCACTGGATAGCAGACGGATTGCTTTCTGGGTCTCAAGAAGTGTTGGCGGATCGTCCAGTGCTTCGTTGGTGGGGACTTGTGGGAGACGGTCTATGGCTTCATCATTTATGGAGGAAGGGCGATTTAAGACACTGTTGAAGTGCTCAGCCCAGCGTTCGAGAATTTTCTCCTTCTCGGTGATCAAGGTATTCCCATCTGCACTGAGGAGGGGGGATGATCCTGAGGATGTGGGGCCGTAGACTTCTTTTAAGGCATCATAGAACCTCTTCATATCGTGCCTGTCATCATATCCCTGGATCTCATCAGCTTTGTCACTCAGCCACTTATCCTGCATATGACGTAACTTTTGCTGAACAGTCCTGCGGATGGCATTGTACGCATCCTTTTTTGATGTGGACTTTGGGTTGCTCAGGTAGGCTTGATGCAGACGGCGTTTCTCATCCAGAAGCTGCTTGATTTCATCAGTTTTCATCAAACCAGTCTTTGTGCTTTCTGGTCATGGGTCCCAGGGTCTCTGAAGCTGTACTATAGGTCAGCTCGCGCAGGGTCCTCCAGTCAGACTCCACATTCTGGTTGTCCAGAGAGGCGGATTCTAGACGATCTTCCAGCAGCTCCACAAAGGACTGTTTGATGGTGATGTTTTTCAGCTTAGCGATGTTGAGCCGTTTTGGAGCCTTCTGGCCTCAGGGGCGTCTCTTGGGTTGGTTTCGAATATTCAGCTTCGAGACTACAAGGCGATGGTCTGTCCAACACTCGGCGCCGCACATGGTCTTTGTCACACATACATCTTGCCTATCCCTTTTCCTGACGATGACGTAATCGATGAGATGCCAGTGCTTTGAGCGAGGGTGCATCTATGACGTCCTGTTACGGGTAGGGAGGCAGAAACTGTGTTGGTTATCAGCAGTTCGTGCTCTGCACAGGTCTGAAGCAAAAGCAATCCATTTGGGTGCTTTCCAATCACTCAATCCCAGGAGATGTAGTCAGAGCCAACTGTAGCATTGAAGTCCCCAAGAATGATGAGCTTGTCTGCTTTCGGGATAGCAGCAATGACAGGGTGAAGGTTCTCGCAGAACTTCGCCTTCACTTCATCCGGGTTAGTCATGGTTGGGGCGTAGGCACTGACGATGGTGAGGTGCTTCTGGCCAGATGCCAGTGGGAGTTTCATGGTCATAAGCCTATCGTTGACTCCCTTTGGGATTCCAGCTAGCTTGCTGACAAGTGCTGGTTTTACTGCAAAACCAACGCCAGCCTCACGTCGCTCTTCGCTTCCTCGTCCACTCCAGAAGAAGGTGTAACCAGATCCCCGTTCATTGAGCTCGCCTTCGCCTGCAAGCCGAGTCTCACTCAAGGCTGCGATGTCGATGTTGTATCTGGCGAGTTCGGATGCAACTAGTGCCGTTCTCCTTTGGGGTCTGTCCGCGTCATCTCTGTTCAGGGGAGTCCTTATGTTCCAAGCACCAATGGTGAGAGGAACGATCCTTGTTTTTTTCCTTTTCTTTCTCTTTGTTTCGACCGCTGATGTAGGGTCCCCGCCAGCCGCGGTATGCTGGCCAGGGTGATATGGAGCAGGCAATTTTTAGGGCACATTTTCTAGCCCCTTCTTCATGCCAGGGAGGTGAGCAGTGCATCCCTAAAGAGGGCTGCTCAGACGCTCAGACGGCTGCCGAGCTCCATCGCTTCTCCTGTCGATGAAGAACGACCCTTTGGCGTGAGCCGCCTGCGTGCAGGTCCGCGGCTGCGACTGCCAGTGTACCCATACCTGTCGTTTTACAATACGATACGATAGGATACAATACAATGCAATGCAAGGAATACAATACGATACGATACGATACGATACGATACAGACAAAAAATGATGGTAATAATTCTGGCATTGCTGCAGCAAACCCACCAATCTGGTCGCTGCCGAAGTTCTCCGCCTCTGTGCTGACTCGCTGCAGGTCCACGTGCTGGTAATGGGTGTTGAAGTAAGGGTTGCTGGCACAGTAGGCCAGCAGACAGGCAATCACCAGCACCTGCAGGGTCAGATATGTTTTTACGCTAAAAAAAAAAAAAAAAAAAAAAAAATCACTGGTCAGGGTCAGTTAAGATTATAACGTTAAAGAAAACATCGCCGTTAGTCCCATGTTCACCCAATTCCCCAATCAAAGCTTCAGTTTCAGTTTCAAGATAGTGTCAAAAGCGTGCGGATAGATCCATATACGCTGCATCACATCTGCTTAAAAAGGAAAAAAAGAGAGGCGGCAATACAAGGGCATCCAGGAGTCATGACCTGGGTGTGGCCCAGCCCCATTAGAGTGTAAGGAGTTAAGGGCCGAAACACTTGACTGAGGGGGGGCTTCTTCTCTGAAGACCTTGTACTGTCCAGCTCTCCCTAGAGTTTCTTATCACTGTCGTGAGTATGGGGTGTAGTTGGTGGTGTCCTGGGCACGTTAAATCAGAAGAGGGGTATACTGCCTCGCCAGGCTTCCATGCCATATTGATGCAGAAAAACAAAAACACCGCAGAAAAATATACAGTTTTCCCTCAAAATTACGTGCAGATACAGCCGCAATCTCTGTAGAAGATAGTTCCCTTTCAGCGCGCTTTATGCATATGATAATAATAATAATGATAATAATGTACATTTATATAGCGCCCTTTCTCTCTAAGAGCTCAGGGCGCTTTTACATGAAAGAAAAAAATATTACAAATTACATAAAACATTCATGACCACTCTTTTCTCAATCCCCCCTCCCCTCCCACCACCCACCCCTCCCATCCCCCACTCACACTCTCTCTTTCCCACTCTACATACATCCAAAGTGAGTTGACATGGGTGGTGTTGGAGAACAAGGAAGCTGAGAGTACTTATAGATAGGTTTTAAAAAGATGGGTTTTTAGTGATGAGCGAAAAGCAGAAACAGAATCAAATGCACGGGATATGATGAGGAAGGTTGTTCCAGATGTAAGGAGCAGCAAAGAAGAAAGAACATATGTAGGAACGTGAAAACAGCTTACAATGTGACAAAGTCTGACGCCAGA
>NC_134876.1:47698314-47710814 GCF_041734735.1 Babylonia areolata | reverse complement strand
GGCGGTGTTCCTGGGCCTTGGCTCTGGCCCCCCAGTGCGGCCGGCAAGACCTGAAGAGCAGGACGAAGAGGAGGGTGGGGATGGTGGTGATGATGATGGAGACGGTGGAGGTCCACAGGGTTGCCATGGAGAACCTCATGATGCCCACCGTCACCTCCATGCCAATCTTGTCTGGGGGACAGGACACACAGAGAACAGAGATTGATGATGCTGATCACAATGCTGCTGCTGCTGCCACTACTACTACTACTACTATTATCATTATTATTATCATTAATGATAACAACAACAACAATAATAACAATGATAATAACAATAATGATGTATTCTATATAGCGCAATATTGCACCCAGAAGCAAGCCCTAAGCGCACAAATCCAATATTTTCAAACGAACAGAGTAAGCACATAAAACAAAATAGAAACATAATATCAGCGATCGTTGTGACGGTTGTTGTTAAGTGTAATATTGTGGACTGGTGTAGAGACTCGGTTCGTGGTTCAACATGATTTTTAAAAAGGTGTCTATCCCCACTACCACTCCCGGCTATAACAGCACTGAAGTCACGATCATCCCCGACAAGGCTGCCTCCAGGAGGAGGGAACGTTTCAGCCAATTTCTGGATTGCCCATCCTGGGTCGACCAGTATGCACTTGACCAAATCACCAAGGATCTGGATTTTTGAAACCTTTGGTGGTCCTTCATCCACTGATGAAGTCAGTAAGGCCATCAAACAGACGAGATGCAGCAAAACCTCCGGCAAGGATCGTATTCCTACAGAAGTGTACAAGACACTTAGCGAAGAAACTTTACAGGCATTCCAGCTGAACTTTGTGACGCTACAATAGTTATGTTGTACAAAAACGAAGGCTCCAGAGCAGACTGGTAACTACACAAGTATGTCTCTACTCTCCATCGCCAGGTAAATCCTTGCCCGCATTATCCTGAACAGGCTGATTAATACTGTCTCAGAAATGATATACCCCCGAGTCATTATGCTGTTTCTATATCGGTCGTAGAACGATCGACATGGTCTTCGCAGTGAGACAAGTTCAGGAGATACGCCTTGAGCAGAATATAAGCCTGTATGAAGTCTTTATTGATGCAACAAAGGCGTTCGAGACGAAAAACATATCTAAACTGTGGACTATCCACAGGTAACTTGGCTGCCGAAAAAAAGTTCACCACATTTATCAGGATGTTTCCTGACGATGCGACGCACAATCAGATGGTGCATCTTCAGGGAGATTAAATACTTCCAACGGGGTGAAACAAGGTTTTGTGCTCGCTCCTGCGCTGTTCACCATTATTCTCTTTTTTACGCCCCCTTTCCCGCCCCAACCCAAACCTACTCACACCTTCAGCCCACTACCCTAATTCTCCTCCGTCCCTCTTTTGCTCCACCCCCAACTTCGCACAACCCCAATCTCCACCCTTCTCCCACCCTGCTCAGGGATCCCCACACCAAGTTTCAGTTTCTCAAGGTGGCTTCAACCAAACGCGCTTAGTGAGGCCTTAAGGCTTTAAGTGCATGCATATATATTTGTGTACCTATCAGAGTGGATTTCTTCTATAGAATTTTGCCAGAGAACAAAACTCTCGTTGCTATGGGTTTTTCTTTTCTTTTTTTTTTTTAGTGCGCCAAGTGCGTGCTGCACACGGGACATCGGTTTATCGTGTCAGTCGAATGACTTGACGCTCAGTTTGATTTTCCAGTCAAACTTGAGTGAAAGGGCGAGAGCGAGAGCGAGAGGGAGAGAGTGAAGAGATTCGAACCCAGACCCTTCATCACGGACACCCACCCTCCCCCCAATCCCTTACTTACTGGTGCTCTCGCCCGTCTCGATGTCCTCTGGCTGGTAGAACATGGCGCTGGTGATCATGGTCAGCAAGAGCAGGCACATGCAGCACGTCAGACGCTGCACGCGCGAGAAGGTAGAGCGGTCGGGCCGCAGGAAGCACGAAATCCACAGGTGCGTGTCCGTGACCCCCACGCGCGCGTGCTCTGCGAAGAGCTTGTCGAAGGTCATGACCTCGTCCTTCAAGGTCACGGGCACGATGCGGTCGATGAGCCCGTCCTCCTTGTCCAGGGCCAGCCACTTCTCGCAGATAAAGTTGAACCTGGAGAAAGAAGGTGTGGGTTATTTAGACTAGAATAGAGGAGAAGAGAGAAGAGAATATGAACATCTACACTTTCTACATTTTTTTTCTTCAATTTTAGGTCATGTGCGTTTAAACTGCGTTGCAACTTCTGTTATCATAATAATAATAATAATTATTATTATTATTATTATTATTATTATTATTGCTGTTGTTGTTCTTGTTGTCGATGATACTTATATTTCAGTTCGGTCGCACAGGGCCAAATTTTCCGGATTAAAAAAGCAGCTAAAATCGACCCCGTTAGGAGATGATAATGATGATGATGATGATGACGATGACTATGATGATCATATCGATTATATTGACAGCAACGACAACACTGATGACGACGATGATGATGAAGGGTGACGATTTCTTGTCCTTTGCTTCGTATAGTGATTTTGACAACACACACACACACACACACACACACACACACACACACACACACACACAGATACCCAAATCCCCCAGCCACACCTTCCATACCCATCCACCCCAGACCCAATCCCCACCCACCCCCCTACCACCACCACCACCCCAAGAAGGAAAAAAACAAACATGGAAAAACATCTGACCGTTCACCAGTCTGCAGGTCCTCAGCAGTGATTCTGGACAGGTACCAGTCGGATCGCCCATTGGGTCCGGAGTCGTCATGCCATATCCGGACGTGACATAGATCCCCCAGAGCTTGCGTTGTAGCCAGGATGTAGGACATGACACTTCCGGTATCCAGAGTCTGATGAATGAATTCATGAATGAAGCAACTATGTTCACTTTTTTGTGAATTGGTCTAGTATTCGGCCAGAAACCTATATCCAACAGTACAGTTCTTCTATTATGATAGGACCACCACCACCACCAGTAGCTGCAGCAATGACATAAGAGAACAGCATCATCAATAATAAATGCAAAAATCATCAGAACAACGACATGGAAAAAAATCCAAAAATAGCAACAAAGACAACAACAACAGCAGCGGCAACAGCAATAACAACACACCAACTACTACTACTACTACTACTACTACTACTGCTGCTGCTGCTGCTACGAAACAGAAACAGCAGCAACACTAACAACAGCAACAATAACTATTGCCATCACTGTCACGGCCATCAACGCAACCATCACCACTGCAGTTGCAACTGATATTGCTTTCATTGTTACGGCTGTAAGACCGAAAGACAGATCGGAAATCAGACAGAAAATAGAAACCCAATTATACCCCACTCCATGTTTCCAAGTTAATCTATTTATCTCTTCATGCTTTTATTCATTCATGTATCTATATCTGTTGCTTTTTTATACTATTATGTGGTTCGTCCGTCGGGATCGACGAGGACCATCTAGTCATCCTGGGGGTGGGTGGGTTGGGCTCTGTGGGTGCGCAGATGACCGGTCAGGCCAATCCGCGCCCGGAAAGTTCTGACGCAGTGTGGACAGGGGATGGTGGCGGCTGTCGGGGACTTGCTGGCACCGCTTTTCCTGGCCTGTCTGCGTTGCTCTGCTGCAGCGATTCTGCTGGCCTCACAGGATTTGGCACCTTTGTGGACAGCTGAACGCCACTTTGGTCTGTCCATTGCATTCAGCTCCCATGTGTCGTGGCTGATGTTGAAGGCCTTCAGAGAAACTTTCAGGGTGTCCTTTGAAGCGCTTTTTTTGGCGTCCATGGGAGCGCTTGCCATTTTGGAAGTTCGCCGTACAGTAGTTTCTTTGGGAGCCGGTGGTCTGGCATGCGAACTACATGGCCTGCCCAGCACAGCTGGGCCTGCATCAAGATGGTGTAGATACTGGGTAAGTTTGCACGAGTGAGCACCTCTGTGTCAGGGATCTTCTCTTGCCACTTTATGCCGAGAAGTTTTCTGAGGCTGCTGGTGTGGAAGTGGTTCAGCTTGTTTGGCGTGGCGTTTGTAGACCGTCCATGATTCACATCCATAGAGCAGTGTGGTGAGAACTATGGCCTTCGTCTCCAGGGTGATGCCTCTCCTGTTCCAAACTTTCTTATGGAGTCTGCCGAAGGCAGCGCTGGCTTTGGCGAGTCTGGCATTCACCTCGTCGTCGATGACAACTGTGCGAGAGAGTGTACTGCCCAGGTATGTGAACTTGTCCATCGCGTTCAGTCGTTGCCCGTTGACGAAGATGTTTGGTTCAACGTAAGGTTTTCCTGGAGTTGGCTGGTGCATCACCTCAGTCTTCTTTGTGCTGATTGTGAGGCCAAAGTTGTCACAGGCAGCAGAGAACTTGACGCTGTGTTGCATGTCAGCTTCGGAGGCAGCGTTGAGAGCGCAGTCATCAGCAAACAGGAAGTCGTTGACGGTGTCTGTCTTCACCTTGGTTTTTGCTTGAAGCCTCCTGAGGTTGAAGAGTGAGCCATCTGTGCGGTACCTGATGCCAATGCCTACGTCAGCGTCTCTGAAGGCATCTGTCAGCATGGCTGAAAACATGAGACTGAACAGGGTGGGGGCAAGAGCACTCCCTTGCTTGACTCCGTTGGAGACAGGGAATGGTTCTGAAGTCTCTCCGTTGTCTTGGATTCGGGCCAGCATCCCATCGTGTAGTTGTCGTATGACGTTGACGAACTCTCTGGGACATCCGTACTTCGCCATGATTCTCCAAAGGCCATCTCTGCTAACAGTATCGAAGGCCTTGGTCAGATCGACATAGTTGGAGTAAAGGTCGGCGTTCTGTTCCTGACACTTCTCCTGGAGCTGCCTGGCAGCAAACACCATGTCGATAGTCCCGCGTTCTTTCTGGAAGCCACACTGGCTCTCTGGTAGGAGACCTTGCTCAAGGTGCGCTATGGGACGGTTGACTACCATTCTGGCCAGAGTCTTGCCTGCAACGGACAGCAGGGATATTCCACGATGGTTGTCACAGGCATGACGATTTCCTTTGCGCTTGTACAGGTGTATGATGGAAGCGTCTTTGAAGTCCTGTGGAACTGCCTCATGCTGCCAGATGAGCTGGAACAGCTGATGAAGCTTCTCAGTCAGCGCCATACCACCTTCTCAGTGATTAGGGTAGAACCATCAGCACTGAGGAGTGGAGCAGATCCGGAGACTTCTTTCAGGCCGTTATAGAAGTTCTTCATGTCGTTCCTGTCTGCAAAGCCCTGGATCTCATCAGCTTTGTTATTCAACCAGGAATCCTGCATCTGCCGCAGCTTCAGCTGGATGCTGCTGCGTGCGCTCTTCAGTATGTCTTTCTTTGACTGTGACTTGGGATCTTCAATGTGGGATCTGTAGGCTTGGCGTTTGTCTTCCAGCAGCTGCTTGATCTCAGTGCAGTTCTCATCAAACCAGTCTTTGTGCTTCCTGGCAGAAGGCCCCAGGCACTCCATGGCAGTGTTGTACACCGTCTCATGCAGTGCGCCCCATTCTGCCTCCCCATTCTGGTTGTCCAGCATGGTGGACTCAAGGCGTTCCTCCAGGGTGTCAGCAAAGCCCTGCTTGATGTTGCCTAGCTCCAGCTTGTTGACATTCAGGCGTTTGGGTGCTTTCACTCTGCTTGATGTTGCCTAGCTCCAGCTTGTTGACATTCAGGCGTTTGGGTGCTTTCATGCCCTGAGGCCGTCTCTTGGGCTGGATGCGGAGGTTGAGTTTGGAGACGATAAGGCGGTGGTCTGTCCAGCACTCGGCGCCGCACATGGCCCTCGTGACTCGTACGTCCTGCCTGTTCCTCTTCCTGACGATGACAAAGTCGATGAGATGCCAATGCCCAGAGCGAGGATGCATCCATGACGTCCTGTTACGGGTAGGGAGGCAGAAGACGGTGTTTGTGATAAGAAGGTCGTGCTCGGCACATGTCTGGAGAAGTAGTTGACCATTGCTGTTACAGTTGCCAACCCCATGCTTCCCAATCACGCCTTCCCAAGAGGTGCTCTCACAGCCAACTCTCGCGTTAAAGTCACCAAGAATGATGAGCTTGTCAGCGTTGGGAACAGTGGTGATGACAGCGTTCAGGTCCTCGTAGAACTTGTCCTTGATCTCATCCGGGTTGGTCATGGTGGGCGCGTAGGCGCTGACAATGGTGGTAAACTTCTGAATGAATGGAGTTTCATCGTCATCAGGCGATCGTTCACTCCTTTCGGGGGACAGCCAGCTTGCCAACGAGGGTTGTCTTCACTGCAAAGCCAACTCCAGCCTCACGTCTCTCTTCAGGTCCGCGACTCACTCCGAAAGAAGGTGTAGCCTGCGCCTCGCTCACAGAGTTCGCCTTCTTCTGCCAGTCTGGTCTCACTTAAGGCAGCGATGTCGATGTTGTACCTGGCTAGTTCACTCGCAATGAGTGCTGTGCGTCTCTGTGGTCTGTCTGAGTCGCCTCTGTCCAGAAGAGTACGCACGTTCCATGTGGCAATGGTCAATGGGGTGCTTCTTGTTTTCTTCTTTCTTTCCTTTGTGTGTCGACCGCTTGAGTAGCGTCCCCGTCAGCCGCGGTATGCTGACTAGGGTGGTGTGGAGCAGACAATGTTTAGGGCACCTTTTCTAGCCCCTTCCTCATGCCATGGAGGTGAGCAGTGCTGTCCTGAAGAGGGCTGCTCAGTCGCTCAGGGGGCTGCCGATCTCCACCGCTGCTCCAGTCGGTGAAAAACGACCCTATGGCCTGAGCCGCCTGTGTGCAGGTCTGTGGCTACGACTGCCAGTGTACCCACACCTGTCGCTTCGTCGCTCGCCTGTCGCCACAGGGCTTGGGGTTAATGATGGTATGGGATGAAGGATGACTGATGACTTGCGCGATGACTTTGTTTATAGTGACGAGGAGTTGCGCACCGTCGACCTCACTCTCTTGTCCGAGACTGTCTGTATCCAGTGGCAAGACGAGGTCAAGACGACTGGAGATGGAAACGGATGCAGTGGATGACCAGGATATCCTATGTCCCTCATCCTGCCCTCAGCATCTCCACAGTGCTCTGCTGCAACCGCCTTCCTCTCCGTTGAACCATGAAGGTTTCTTCCGCAGAGTCCGCCGGATCCAGTCTTCACATGCTTGGCTAGACAAGCCCTAACTCACCGAGGTTTGAGGCCCGTCGGCTACCCTCACCTAGTTTAGCCAGCCTGTCGAAGCCATTGCCCGGGGGTTGGGCGCTGCCGCATGCTAGCAGCTTCTAGGACCCATAGGTGAGAGCTGGGTGCCGGTGGGGACCAACAGGGGACGAACCACTCCCGGAAGATCTTATATCTTATATTGCCCAGCCGACCACACAAATCCACATATTATATTGCCCAGCCGACCACACAAATCCACATGAAAATAATTATTCAAATATCATATATTATGCAAATACACACACACACACACACACACACACACACACACACACACACACACACACACACACACATATATATATACATTCATTTATCTATTTATTTGTTTATCTATTTATTTATTTGCCATCTTTGTTGCCTTTCGGCTGATAGCCTACGCAGGGCCATAAGAATTTATGAGGTCTGAAGAAACTTTAAGATATCGGTCCCTCAGAAGTTAGAACCTGAAACAATAAGAAGCCTAACTGGCCCATTTATTTATTTATTCGTTTATTTATTTATTTATCTAATCTATTCATTAATCTATTCATCTATTATATATCTACCTATCTTTGTTGCTTATTAGGCACAGCCGATCATAAAGAGCCATATTAGGGCCGAAAAAAAAGAAGTAAAATACTATTGACCCTGAAGAACCTCACACACACACACACACACACACACACACACACACACACACACACACACACACACGCACACACGCACGCACGCACACACACACACACGTGTGTAAACCCCACCACCAACCAACTGACCCGTTTGCCGTCGGACAGCACCCTAACGCCGGTGTCCCCGCCCTGCCCAGTGAGGATGAACTTGACGTTGGACAGAGTGCCCGCGCCTCTGCGGATGCCCGTGTGCACCGTGACCAGGTAAAAATAGCTGTCATCCACCAGGTTGTCCCTCAGGTAGCCCACCAGCCACTGAAAAGGAGCAACAGGAGAGGGAGTAACAGCGGAGACAACAATGTGTTAGTTTACTAGTTTGTTTGTAACACCAGCCACTGAAATGGAGACAATAATGTGTTTGTTTGTTCTGCCCCACCAGCCACTGGAAGAGAGTAACAGCAGAGACACCAAATGTTTTTGTTTTTCTTTATAAAATCTTTATGTATGGATCCCTACACACGAGTATTACTTGGGCGTCCACATTAATTTTGTTCCGTTAAAACGGTTTCCACGTTTCTAAACACGCATAAACCTCAAGCGAAGGGAACGAACTTTTGGAGGACAAAACGGCCAATTTCCGTATACTTTCGACTTTTTCCGTATCATTATGAGAGGGAAGCCTGCCGAGCCTGTAAACTGCTAGGGTTTTAAATGGGTTTTAAACTTGTAGGCCTCCTTCGGTCAAGGCTGACCGTGGATAGAGTATATCCGACCCTAATGTCTGATTGGGCTGTCTGCTTGGACCAAGCAGCGTCGCCTGTGACTATGGAGACCGATGCGAGACCGTTGCAGCGGTCACATGTGTAAGCTGATGCTGGTCTGTTGGCTGCCGTCCCTTTTCTGCGAGCTCGCTTTTCTGCTGCAGCAGCTGACAGTTTGTCCTCACCAATTCATCGCTGATTCTCGAAAGTGCTTCTCCAGCTGTTGCGGTCATCTGCAAGGTCCTCCCAGGACTCCGTGTTGAGCGAAGCTGGAGTGTCCTCTCCAGGTGTTTGTGGATGAATGGACGGATATAAGCCGGGACAATGTAATATGGAAGACAGGCTGTTGTTTAAACCAGTACTGTTGACCTTCGTGCGACAAAGGCACAAATCTTTGATCAGTTGCTATTTTGCGCTTGTCACCTATCAGACAAAATGAGCTAAAAAACAAACAAACAAACAAACAAACAAAAAACAATAACATGAAACCCCCAGCCTACTCAAATACTTTTCTTTTCGACATGCACATGATCATATCGACAACGAAGGAAGACATTGTTAGACCTTTCTTTCTTTTAATACCCTAGGGCTGAGTGGGAAGTAAAGCATAAACATTTGCTTTGTCGCACTCCCCTGGTTGAATACAATTTCGTTTACGTTCGTTGCGTTTCGTTTCCCAACAACAGTGACCCACCATCTCTTTATTTATTCTTATCATCATTCTTAGTAGTAGTAGTAGCAGCAGCAGTAGTAGTAGCAGTAGTAGTAGATCACTGATAGTGGTGGTAATGGTGGTGGTGGTAGCAGTAGTAGTAGTAGTAGTAGCTGCAGCAGCAGTAGTAGTAGCAGCAATAGTAGTGGTAGTAGTAGAAGTAGTAGCATCATCATCATCTGTAACAGTGGTAGTCGTAGCAGCAGCAGTAGCAGAAGCAAAAGCAGCAGCAGCAGCAGCAGCAGCAGCAGCAGCGGCTGTAGGACTAGTAGTTATAGCAGCACTAGTAGTATCATGATAAACATCATCATAATAAAAAGAACGTAACCCACTCTCTCTTTGTCCTTCTTGTCCTTTCGGCGGACCCAGACAAGGCCTAGCACCCAGACCACCCCCAGTCCGATGAGCGTCCCGTAGACGGCGGCGTTGGTGATGTCGAACTTGCTGAAGACGGTGTCGAAGTCTATGGTGTTGGGGGCCACGAAGAATGAGCTGGCGAAGGTCATTCCTGGAGGGTTGTCGCAGCCACAGACCGTCTCCAAGGCGTTGGAATCTTCCGACACCTGAAGGATGAACAAGGTATACGTATTGTCTGAAGGATGAACAAGGTATACGTATTGTCTGAAGGATCAACAAGGTATACGTATTGTCTGAAGGATGAACAAGGTATACGTATTGTCTGAAGGATCAACATGTCTGAAGGATGAACAAGGTATACGTATTGTCTGAAGGATCAACAAGGTATACGTATTGTCTGAAGGATCAACAAGGTATACGTATTGTCTGAAGGATCAACATGTCTGAAGGATGAACAAGGTATACGTATTGTCTGAAGGATCAACAAGGTATACGTATTGTCTGAAGGATCAACAAGGTATACGTATTGTCTGAAGGATCAACAAGGTATACGTATTGTCTGAAGGATCAACATGTCTGAAAGATCAACAAGGTATACGTATTGTCTGAAGGATCAACATGTCTGAAGGATCAACAAGGTATACGTATTGTCTGAAGGATGAACAAGGTGTCTGAAGGATCAACAAGGTATACGTATTGTCTGAAGGATCAACAAGGTATACGTATTGTCTGAAGGATCAACATGTCTGAAGGATGAACAAGGTATACGTATTGTCTGAAGGATCAACAAGGTATACGTATTGTCTGAAGGATCAACAAGGTATACGTATTGTCTGAAGAATCAACATGTCTGAAGGATGAACAAGGTATACGTATTGTCTGAAGGATCAACATGTCTGAAGGATGAACAAGGTGTCTGAAGGATGAACAAGGTATACGTATTGTCTGAAGGATCAACAAGGTATACGTATTGTCTGAAGGATGAACAAGGTATACGTATTGTCTGAAGGATGAACAAGGTATACGTATTGTCTGAAGGATCAACAAGGTATACGTATTGTCTGAAGAATCAACATGTCTGAAGGATGAACAAGGTATACGTATTGTCTGAAGGATCAACAAGGTATACGTATTGTCTGAAGGATCAACATGTCTGAAGGATGAACAAGGTATACGTATTGTCTGAAGGATCAACAAGGTATACGTATTGTCTGAAGGATCAACAAGGTATACGTATTGTCTGAAGGATGAACAAGGTGTCTGAAGGATCAACAAGGTATACGTATTGTCTGAAGGATCAACAAGGTATACGTATTGTCTGAAGGATCAACATGTCTGAAAGATCAACAAGGTATACGTATTGTCTGAAGGATGAACAAGGTATACGTATTGTCTGAAGGATCAACAAGGTATACGTATTGTCTGAAGGATCAACATGTCTGCAGGATGAACAAAGTATACGTATTGTCTGAAGGATCAACAAGGTATACGTATTGTCTGAAGGATGAACAAGGTATACGTATTGTCTGGAGGATGAACAAGGTATACGTATTGTCTGAAGGATGAACAAGGTATACGTATTGTCTGAAGGATCAACAAGGTATACGTATTGTCTGAAGGATGAACAAGGTGTCTGAAGGATCAACAAGGTATACGTATTGTCTGAAGGATCAACAAGGTATACGTATTGTCTGAAGGATCAACATGTCTGAAAGATGAACAAGGTATACGTATTGTCTGAAGGATGAACAAGGTATACGTATTGTCTGAAGGATCAACAAGGTATACGTATTGTCTGAAGGATCAACATGTCTGCAGGATGAACAAAGTATACGTATTGTCTGAAGGATCAACAAGGTATACGTATTGTCTGAAGGATCAACAAGGTATACGTATTGTCTGAAGGATCAACAAGGTATACGTATTGTCTGAAGGATCAACAAGGTATACGTATTGTCTGAAGAATCAACATGTCTGAAGGATGAACAAGGTATACGTATTGTCTGAAGGATCAACATGTCTGAAGGATGAACAAGGTGTCTGAAGGATGAACAAGGTACACGTATTGTCTGAAGGATGAACAAGGTGTCTGAAGAATGAACAGGGTATACGTATTGTCTGAAGGATCAATAAGGTATACGTATTGTCTGAAGGATGAACAAGGTATACGTATTGTCTGAAGGATCAGTAAGGTATACGTATTGTCTGAAGGATGAACAAGGTATACGTATTGTCTGAAGGATGAACAAGGTGTCTGAAGGATGAACAAGGTATACGTATTGTCTGAAGGATCAATAAGGTATACGTATTGTCTGAAGGATCAATAAGGTATACGTATTGTCTGAAGGATGAACAAGGTATACGTATTGTCTGAAGTATCAACAAGGTATATGTATTGCGTTGTTGTGTTGTATTGTGTTGTGTTGTGTTGTGTTGTGTTGTGTTGTGTTGTGCTGTGCTGTGCTGTGCTGTGTTCTCACTCTTTGTCACAACGTATTTCTCTGTGCAAAATTCAGGCTGCTCTCCCCAGTGAGAGCAAGTCGCTACAGCGCGGCACAACCCCTACAGTACAGTACAGTGCAGTGCAGTGCAGTGCAGTACAGTGCAGTACAGTGTAGTACAGTAGAATGGAGCTGGAGTAAATACCATCCAGTGGGTGTTCGGTTCATCCGATGATTGCCAAAAAGAGCTAGGGCAGTTTTATATTGTGTGTGCAGAATACTGCAGTGCTGTTTTTGTGCAGGAAAGCAGTGGTGCACACTGAAGCAGACAACAGGAGAAAACAATGATAACAGAAGAGGTGTGGTGTGGTGTGGTATGGTGTGGTGTGGTGTGGTATGGTGTGGTGGTGTGGTGTGGTATGGTGTGGTGGT
>NC_134876.1:47683314-47688314 GCF_041734735.1 Babylonia areolata | reverse complement strand
ACAGACAGACAGACGAGAGAGAGAGAGAGAGAGAGAGAGAGAGAGAGAGAGAGAGAGAGTGTGTGTGTATGTGAACGAAGCCTGACTGGATCACACGGGAAACGAATGATGAGTGCCACAAGGCAGCTCTCGGACGTAGACAGTCTGTTGAGGAAATGACTTCTCAATCCGTGACGTCAAAACCACTTCGCCACAGGGGGCTGGCTGAAGCGAAGGACACGCGACTCACTGAACACTGCTTCGTCCAGCTTGGATCCGATGGGGAACGGCTTCATGTTGAACAGCTTCCGCACCGCCTCGCTGCCGCTCTCTGCCACGTCACTGCTCGCCAGCTGCCACACGTAAAACATCACCCAATCGATTCAACGATCTCAATCTTTTTTTTTTTTTTCTTTTTTTTTTTAAATCGGGGAAAAATGAATGTTCGTGAAGAAAATTTCCGACAGTTTAAGTTTCATAGGACTAGTCCAAGCGAGCGGCCTGTTCTATGTATTTATGAACGCTGCACCACATCTGCTTGGAAAGAAAGAAGAAAAAAAAGAGCGGATGTCTCATCTTCTAGATTTGTGTAAAACATAAAACGAAACAAAAAGAATAAACAAAATACGAACGATTAAGTAAATACATCAGAATATGTTAGAGTGAAAGATATTTAGAAGGCACATTATTGAAATGAAATAAGTAGATGCACAAAAATATAATAGACTGGACGATACTTAGAAGGCAAATTACTGAAATAAAGTAAGACGTTCAAAGAAACAATTTTGGTGTGTTTTTTTCAACACGTTTGTGTCTTACCACTGTTTATCATACTCTTGTGGTTTTAACATTCTGCATGTACTGTTTTTTTGGGTTGTTTTTTGCGCTTAGAGCTAGAGGTTAAGCGCTGAATGGTGTACATTTTCATCACTATCATCATCATCACCGTTATTATTATTTATCCTTATTCTTATTACTATGATCATTAAGATTATGATTATTATGATTATGATTATTAATATCATTTATTATTATTATTATTATTATTATTATTAGCAGCAGCAGCATCGTCGTCTTCTTCTTCTTAGCATTATTAGCATTTCATCATAATTATTTTCATTATTATTATTATTATTATTATTATTTTTATTCTTCTTCTGATTTTTTTTCATCATGAATATTCATACTTCCACTCTTCATCATCTTTTTTTTATAATTATTTTGTTTATATCATGACTCTGTTATCATTATGATGATGATGATGATGATTGTCATTGTTATCATCACCATCATCATCATCGTCACAATCACCATCATCATCCTTACCACAGATTCCTCATCCGCCACATCCGGGCTGTAGAGGATGGCGGCCATTCCCTCCCCTAGGGCCGAGACTCCCAGACCGCTCAGCACTTCCGATTCCTGCTTCCGGTTCTGGATCAAGCTGCTGAACTGCTGGGTCAGCTGTTTACATCACACGAGTACACACATCGTCTGTGTCAGCTTCACTTTCTGTTTCAAGGAGATGATCTATTTAGGCTGCTGCGCCACATCTTGCTCTACATGATAGTAAATGAAATATTTAGAAGAAGAAGAAGAAGCAGAAGGAGCATATTCTGCTTGACCTTCGCATCACCACAAAGCGCTTGCCAGGCCTCTTGACTAAGGACAACGGATAGTGCATGTGCGAGTGTGATTCTTACTCCGTGCTATGTAAGCACAGTCCCCCCCCCACACACACACACACACAGCGCACACACACACACACACCACACACACACACACACACACGCACGCACAGACGCACTCACACGCACGCATGCAGGCACACATACACACACGCACGCACACAAACACACACACTCACACACACACACACACACGCACGCACGCACGCACGCAGACACACACACACACCATAACAAATATTTTGGCAAGCTCTTTACTTTGTCTCTGAGAGAAACACTGAAAAACAGACAACAGTAGATACATTGCCAAACACTGACACTCTCCCTCACACACACACACACACACACACACACACACACACACACACACACACACACACACACACACACGATGGAGTCTCCCGTCGGACCGACAGATGAGTAGGCAGGCAGGCCGATTCTGGATGCGCAGCACTTCCCACATGTGTTGCAAGGGAAAACGTCTCCAGAAGTTGAGCCCTGCTTCCTTCGCTCACGCTTCTCCTTAATGGCAGCGTTCTCTTGTTTTCAAACGTCTTTCCACTAGAGCACAGCATCCTCCAGCGAGAGCGGTCAAGGGCATCAGTTTCCCAGGAAGCGATGTCTGTGTCACAGACTTTGAGGTTTGTCTTCAAGGCGTCCTTGAGGCGCTTGCAGGGTCTTCCAAGTTCGCGGTGGCCTTGCTTCAGCTGGCCATACAGTAGCATCTTCGGTTGCCTGCTGTCTGTCATGCGAACAACGTGTCCTGTCAAGCGTAGCTGGCACTGGATCAGCAGGCTTTCGATGCTGGGCAGGTCGCTTCTCTCTAGGACCTGTAGGTTGGAGATCCTGTCTTGCCACTTTATACCGAGGATCTTTCGTAGGCATCTCTGGTGAAACTGCTCAAGTTGCTGAATGTGACGGTGATACGTCGTCCATGTTTCACAGCAGTACAAGGTGGACAGCACAACAGCTCTGTAGGTTTTGATTTTGGTGCTGAGCCTGATGCCTTTGTTGTTCCACAGCCTGTTGTTGAGTCTGCCAAAGGCGGAGCTGGCCTTGGCGATGCGCAGCGTCACTTCTGCATCAAGGGCTCCGTTGCTGCATAGGGTGCTGCCCAGGTAACAAAACTTGTCGACTGACTTGATCTCTGTGTCATCGATCTTGATTGCAGGTGGGGTGGAGGCACTGGCGTTCTGTGAGCTAGCTGGTTGATACATGGACTCGGTCTTGCTGAGGCTGATGGTGAGTCCAAAGCGCGTGCAGGTTGAGAACCTGTCCATAATGAACTGCATGTCCTCATGGGTGTGTGCAGCAAACGCGCAGTCATCAGCGATGAGGAACTCTCTCAACAGTGCCTCAAACACCCTGGACCTGACGTGGAGTCACCGCAAGTTAAAAAAGTTTGCCATATGTGCGAAACTGAATGTAGATGCCCCGGTCACAGTCTTGGAGGGCGTCAATCAGCATGGCAGAGAAGAGAATGGAGAACAGTGTGGGTGCCAGGACGCAGCCCTGCTTAACTCCATTTACCACAGGGAACGGATCCGACATGTCAGTATTTTCCTGTACTCTCGCCTGCATGCCATCGTAGAATGACGCAATTAGCTGGTTTAGGCTCTCTGGGCAGCCGAACTTTAGGAGGATCTTCCATAGACCACGGCGGTTCACCGTGGCAAAGACCTGAGTCATGTCTACAAAGACCATGTGGAGCTCCTTGTTCTGCTCACAGCACTTCTCTTGCATCTGGCGTACGGCAAAGACCATGTCACGTGTTCCCCTGCCTGAGCGGAAGCCGCACTGTGCTTCAGGGATGACTGTTGGAGACATGGTCAACCAGTCTGTTCAGTATGATGCAGGCGAAGATCTTGCAGGCGATGCAGAGGAGAGAGATTCCACGGTGGTTATCTCAGGATGTTTTGTCTCCCTTCCGTTTGTAAATGTGGACAATTGAAGCATCCTTGAAATCCTAGCGGACCTCCCCTCTCTCCCAGCAACAGGGCAGTCAGCTTGTCTGTCAGCACCTCGCCTCCATACTTGTAGACGTCAGCCTGGATTCCATCCGCTCCTAGTGCTTTTCCTGACGTTGTCAGCTTCAGGGCCTTCCGGATCTCGGCCTTGGTGGGAGGGGCAGCTAGCGAGTCATTGACTGGTAGCTGTGGGAGGGCTGCAATTACCTCGTCAGATACGGACGAGTCCCTGTTGAGGAAGGTGTGGAAGTGCTCTGCCTAGCGGGTAAGAATGTCTTGTCTGTCAGGGGGGTGGTCTGGTCCAAGGCTCGGACAGGGGTTGATCCTGTGACTCTCGGCCCTTTCACAGCTCGGAGACCATTATGGAAGGTCTTCATGTCGTGAGCATCAGCAGCGGACTGAAGCTCTTCGGACTTTCTCTCCCACCAGGTGTTCTTCATCTCACGCAGCCTCTTCTGTACGAGTTGAATGGTTTGCAAGAACTGGTTCATCTTCCTCTGGCAGTCTTTATCGGGAATGTGATCCTGATGCCGTATATGCAGTGTGTTCAGGAGCTTGGAGATTCCAGAGTCGTTCTCGTCAAATCAGTCTTTGTGGCTCCTCTGTGCAAAGCCGAGTATGTCAGCTGCTGCTGTGTACACAGCATCTTTAAAGGTGCTCCATACCTCTTCTACATTAGTCGATGCAGGAATTTCTTGGAGAGCTGCTTAGATTTGCTGCTGCAGCACGTCCTTGGTGATAGGGAGGCGGTGGATGTTCAGCTTCCTAGGGGGTTTCTGCCTGGCTGGATGGAGCTTGCGTGCAAGTCTGATGTTCATCTTGCTGTGTACCAGGCGATGGTCCGACCAACAGACTGCTCCTCTCATGCAGCGTATAATGGAAACATCACCTCTGCCCTCTGCCGGACAATCACATAGTCCAGCATGTGCCATTGCTTGGAGCGGGGGTACATCCATGTGTTCTTGTACTTGTCCGCTTGTTGGAAGAGGGTGTTGGTGATGGTCAGTCCATGCTGCGCACAGAGCGAGAGCAAAAGCAGTCCGTTGGAGCTGCACTTGCCAGTGCCGTACTGTCCTTGGATTTTTGGCCACGAGGAGAAGTCCACGCCGACGCGGGCATTGAAATCCCCAAGGATGATCAGCCTGTCCTTTCTGTCTACCGCTGTAATGGTGCGGGTGAGCTCCTCATAGAAAGCTTCTTTCATGTCATCAGGGTTGGTCATCGTCGGGGCATAGCAGCTGATGACTGTGGAGAAGCGATCCTCGGACAGCTTCAGACGCAGGGTCATCAGCCTATTGTTTATCCCACGTGGAAGGCTGTCAAGCTGTCGTGCAAGTTTGGTTCGTATGGCAAAGCCCACGCCTGA
>NC_134876.1:47660814-47673314 GCF_041734735.1 Babylonia areolata | reverse complement strand
GACAGCTCAACTGATCCCGTCACAGCAATTGTAAGCCAGATTGTGAGAATCGGTTTTGACCGGGCGGGTCCTGATGTTTCAATGTTTGGCCTTTTGTCACACTGGTATTAATTTTAGGTCATATTATTGTTCTTTGTATCATTGTTTGCATGTTTTGGGTTCATTATTCATCAGACATTTCGTATTTTTGTTGTTGTGAATTGGATTACTGAATTTCATTTCTTCTTCTTCTTCTTTTTTTTTATATAGAAAATTGATGGAAAGGCGATCCGTTTTTGAAATTGTTTGGTGTTCATTTCCACTCGAGTGTCTTTGTCATTATCATAGATCAATTTATTCAAGTGATGAAGTGTCATATTTTATTTGTATTGTCTACATATTTTCCATTTGGTGGTACTACCTAAGTTTCATGCTGCACATTACAAATATAGTTTTAGTAGTTATTATATTGTTTTATGATTGCTTTTTGTGTGTTTTATCAAATGGTGCTCGTGTGTTTTTGGCAGAGGGTCGCGCATTGTCACGTACTGTCGCGCATTGTCACGTGCTGTCGCGCATTGTCACGTGCTGTCACGCATTGTCACGTACTGTCAAACATTGTCACGTACTGTCGCGCATTGTCACGTACTGTCAAACATTGTCACGTACTGTCGCGCATTGTCACGTACTGTCGCGCATTGTCACGTGCTGTCACGCATTGTTACGTACTGTCGCGCATTGTCACGTGCTGTCACGCATTGTCACGTACTGTCAAACATTGTCACGTACTGTCGCGCATTGTCACGTGCTGTCACGCATTGTCACGTACTGTCAAACATTGTCACGTACTGTCGCGCATTGTCACGTGCTGTCAAACATTGTCACGTA
Organism: Babylonia areolata; assembly: GCF_041734735.1. Lineage (NCBI taxonomy): Eukaryota > Metazoa > Mollusca > Gastropoda > Neogastropoda > Buccinidae > Babylonia > Babylonia areolata. Next base: position 47,672,447 of record NC_134876.1, on the reverse strand, counting down.
CTGTCGCGCATTGTTACGTACTGTCGCGCATTGTCACGTGCTGTCAAACATTGTCACGTGCTGTCAAACATTGTCACGTACTGTCGCGCATTGTTACGTACTATTATCACGTACTGTCGCGCATTGTCACGTGCTGTCGCGCATTGTCACGTGCTGTCGCGCATTGCGCATTGTCACGTACTGTCGCGCATTGTCACGTGCTGTCGCGCATTGCGCATTGTCACGTACTGTCGCGCATTGTCACGAATTGTACTCCCAAAACCAAATGGAGAAACTCTCTGTACGTCTCTCCTGTGTGGTTTTCATTCCCTCTCCTGTCCCTCTTGTTCTCACCCTCTTCTTGAAAACAGCTGTCTCTATGACGGAACCCACTCCCCAAAACTACGACATATCTGTATCAATGAATCTGCCCATTGTTGTCTCTGGAACGAAAGGGTCCGAAAGGCTTTCAGAGAACAGCAACACATTGAGAACGGAAATGGTTCATAATACCGATAAAGTAGGCAAAGTACGCCGAAAGGCGACAGGATCTACTCTCTCTCTCTCTCTCTCTCTCTCTCTCCACACACACACACACACACACACACACACACACACACACACATACACACACACGAAGACATATATATTTTCTCTTTCCACACACACACACACACACACACACACACACACAAATGGGTTATTGTTTGGGTTAGAGACGATATATATATGTGTGAGCATGGAATAGGAAGACAGATAGATACATAGATAGATATAGGTATAGATATAGATGCATATCAATAGCGTACACACACACAAACACGCACGTACGCTCCAACAACCACACCCACCCACCACCACCTACACTTTACCCCCCACCCCTCCACACACACACACACACACACACACACACACACACACGAGATGGAATTGCAGCGTTCTAGTTCATACAAAGAGTGTCAAAACGAACGAATAAAACCAGTCCGACGAGAAATGGAGAACAGTTTGGTTTGAAAGCTTCCAAGAGGTGAGCGAGTGTGAACGTTGATGGACATGGAGGTATGGAATAGCTGTGGCTGAAGTGCAATAGAATGAGAATAATAATAATTTAAGAAAATAATAATAAAAGAAAAGAAAATAGTACAATACGACGCATTTCAATGCAATACAACACAGCATCACTCTCCTTGAAATGCGATGCACGTCACTTCATTTCTCTGGACATGCATTGCCTGTCTGTGTGAATAGCATTCTTATGCATTGATTATCTTTCTATCTATATATATATGTCTGTCTGTCTGTCTGTCTATTATCTATATCTGTGCGCGTGTGTATCTATCTATCTACCTATAATACACACACATCTATATATACATGCAAATGTATACATTTATTTGTCTATTTATAGATCACTCACCTTACTTCAACTTCGAAGGAATTCTGATCGTACTGTATAAACAGGGAGGCTGGGAAGGATTCGTCTGTGCCTTTCTTGATTCGCAGCTAAGAAATAATCAGACGAAAACCGTCAGTCTCTCTCTCTCTCTCTCTCTCTCTCTCTCTTATGCATATATGTATATATTCTTCTTCTTCTTCGTTCGTGAGCTGCAACTCCCACGCTCACTCGTATATACACGAGTGGGCTTTTACGTGTATGACCGCTTTTACCCCGCCATGTAGGCAGCCATACTCCGTTTCGGGGGTGTACATGCTGGATATGTTCTTGTTTCCATAACTCACAGAACGCTGACATGGATTACAGGATCTTTAACGTGCGTATTTATCTTCTGCTTGCGTATACACACGAAGGGGGTTCAGGCACTAGCCGGTCTGCACATATATTGACCTGGGAGATCGTAAAAATCTCCACCCTTTACCCACCAGGCGCCGTTACCGAGATTCGAACCCGGGATCCTCAGATTGAAAGTCCAACGCTTTAACCACTAGGCTATTGCACCCGTCGTATATGTATATATATAATATCTTATGTATGTAGGTATGCTTCTGCATGGAATTCCTGCACAGATATACCCTTTGCATGACACACAACCAAAACACTATCGAAGTAGAAAAAAACCCCAACTAATTAAACAAATAAACATAACATCTTCATATGCACACAGATATGTTCAGATCAGACCAGCCATGACCAAGCTCTAACAAAGAAGACCCAACGGTGATGACCACTAGTGTCTGTGTTCACTAGAGCTATCATCTGCTTCACTGCAGTCCGTACATAAAAGGCACGGGCTAAAACCAACCCGCAAGCAGCTTTCTCTCTCTCTCTCTCTCTCTCTCTCTCTCTCTCTCTAACATAGCATTGAGTATATTCGCTCAATAACAGCTTTCCCACGTACTTTCAAAACAACAACAACAGCAACAACAAAAGGACTCCATGCCGAAAAGCAGCTTCGAACCCTGATAACTGGTGAAAATTGGACCCGAAGTCCAACGCTTAACCGAATCTGCCATGGCGCCTCAATCACTTTTAACTGGACATTATAATTTGGACAAACTGTTTTCCCGAGCTTATTTGCATTGCCTTAAATCTACCGAGAAGATGTTTTCGCCCTTACACAAGAGGAAAAGAAAGTCCATTTCATGAGCCTCGTTGATACGCAGTTCAAACGTCGACAAAAAGTTGAAAAAAAATGAGCAGACGAACTTTTCCTGGCGCAACTAGTCGAAGAAAGCTTTCAAAAACCAAAGAACTTCGTTTGACTATCGCACGACATGTAATCTTTACAGTACACACGTTGAGCTGGTCGCTTGGACTGGATCGTTCCCAATTACCCATACCTACCGTATTGGTATACACACACACACACACACACACACACACACACACACACAGAGAGAGAGAGAGAGAGAGAGAGAGAGAGAGAGAGAAACGAAACGAAACGAAACGAAACGAAATTTTATTTCACCAGGGTAATGAGATAAGCAAGTACACATGCTTTTTTCCACCCAGCCCTGGACAAAGAGAGAAAAAAGAAGAAAACACACACACACACACACACACACACACACACACACACACACACACACAAAAAAAAAAAAGAAAAAAAAGAAGAAAAACAAAAACAAACACGCACAAATTCGCAATTATCAAGTACAAGAAAAAGAAAAAAAAAAGTACTATTAAAAAGAAGGAAGGTAAGGGGGGTGGGAGGGATAATCCATCGGTCACAAACAAAATTGCATACACACTCGCACACTCGGGGAAAACATGTTACAAAGGGAGATAGAAAAAAAAGTCAGGCATGATATACTACTCACACACAGACAAACTAGGACATCAGTGAGACAACCAAACATTATCAGAAAAAAAACAACAACAAACAAACAAAAAACAAACAAACAAAAAAAAGAAACCAGTTATTGACTTCAAGAGAATAAATCAGATATTGTAATGTGTTACCTTTGAGTTTAGGCTTTTAAAAAGGAGAGAGAGAGAGAGAGAGAGAGAGAGAGAGAGAGAGAGAGAGAGAGAGAGATTATACGTTACATTACATTTGCAAGGGTAGATGCCTATCTAGCAGCATAACCTAACATTCTCTGTCAGGCCTTGAGTGCTTGTCTTTAATTTTTGTACACACAAAACAAAATGAAACAAAAAGAAAGCAACTTAACACAAAACAAAAGAACCGCCTATGGCAGCCTGGGCATCAACCAGTGCCCAATGAAAACTGTGTCATCTGAAAGATATTCAGTCACTTTTGTATAAACACGCATAGGCATCGCATGGGCACCTGTTTGAATACTATTGACTAATTGACGGTGTAAAACTACCCAGAAAATGCTCTTTCATTCTGCAGCGACCATTACCTCTTTTTCGCCAACTTTTACCGTTGCTGTGTATACTTTTCAACGGAAGTTTTTTTTCCATTCATTTTTAAAAAATTTTTTTTTATCGTGATTATTATATGGATATGTTTAGGCTGACGACTGAAAATACCAAGAGCAGCTTTTCCTCTCGCTTTGTACAATCACATTATTTCTACTCATCAACTGTTAATAAGGTTTTTGTGTCTAATGTTAAAGTTCCGGCTGTGCATAATGGCCTTGGATAAAAAAAAAACCAACCTCGCAACCAAAGAGGATTAATGATGATTATTTTCCTTAAACGCTGTACTGGGTTCGATCGTAAGCATCCCGGCCCGTAAAGAGACAGAAGCTTTAAAACTTGCAACCAGTCACAGCAAAACATTTCTCTCTCACAATGCAGTAAAGGTCATTCCCACTCCGAAACAGTCCTGTTACACTTCGCAGCCTAATCTCTTTTTGTGCCAGTTTTATTCATTCATTCATTTGTTTGATTGTTTGTTTATTTATAAATGTATTAATTCATACATATACATTCATTTATTCATTTATTTATCTATTTATTTATTTATTTATCATTTATTTATTCATCTATTTATTCATTGGAATACACGAAAACGAATACAAACACTTTATAGTCTATTCTTTGGTACAGAAATTTGCTTTTTGGCAGCAGCGTGTCCAACATAAAAACAAAGAAATGAAAATGAAATGAATGAAAAGAATTATTATAGCTAAATTGGAAGGCACCAAGCATAAATAGTTATATCATTTACAAATATACGGATAATTCATATATTCATCTATCTATTTATCATGTGTTATTTTCCTCATTTACCTATTATCCCATTCATTTATTCATCTATTCATTCGTTCATTCATTCACTCATTCGTCCATTCGCTCGTATAATGACTTTGAACAAACACCCGGCGGTCACAATAGCTATGTACAAATATACAGATGATTTCTTGATTTATCCGTTCCTAGAGTGTTCTTTCCTTTATCATTTATTTAGTCATTGATTTATTTATTTATCTATTCATTCATTCATTTCTTTATTCATTCGTCCATTCGCTGGCATAATCACTTTGAACAAATACCCGGCGGTCAAAACAGCTATATACAAATACACAGATGATTTACTAATTGATTGATTTATTTATCATGCGTTCTTTTCTTTATTCGTTTATTCATCTATTTATCTATTCATTCATTCGTCCATTCGCTCGCATAATCACCTTGAACAAAGTACCCGGGGGTCACAACAGCTTTTTACAAATGTACAGATGATTTGTTGATTTATTTATTATGCGCTTTCCCTTTATTTATTTATTTCCGATTTTAACACCCTGAATTCCTGGAGCTATTTGAACGGTATGTTTCGTGTATATTGCAATGCAGGCATGAGGTGTAACAAGTAACAATCATTTGACCTTTGTCATTCACCCTGAGTAAGTGAGTAGTGGTGCAAATTGCCTGAAAAACCACCGTCAAAACCCCTTATACTAACCTGATAACGACAACACACGCTTTCCCATAATTGCAATTTTGGCGGCTGTACATGAATTGTTATTTATATTATACTTTATACTTGCATTGCAATATACGCGAAATATACCGTGCATAGCTCCAGGAATTTAGGATGCTAAAATTGGATATCACCATCTATTCATTCATTCATTCACTCGTCCATTCACTCGCAGCATAATCAATCACCTTGAACAAATATCCGGCGGACACGACGTCAGCCGACATTTTCAAGTGCCGTATTCCAGGCTCCACTTCCTCCGAGATGTCGTTACAGTCCGAGCTGAGGTTGCCGTAAAACGGCGAGGAGGACGCTTCCACCAGCTCCTCCATATTGGTAGTCTTCAGGGGTTCACACTCCCACAGAAAGACGATGTCGTCCTTGTTGTCCATGCCGAACACCGGGTCATAGGACAGGCTGCGTCCGTCTATCAATGCATTGGGGTCTCCTGTGTGTGTATTGTATTGGATTACTCTTTTTATCATAACAGATTTCTCTCTGTGAAATTAGGGCTGCTCTCCCCAGGGGGGAGCGCGTCGCTACACTGAGTGCGCCACCTTTTGTATTTTTTCCTGCATGCACTTTTTTGTTTTCCTATCGAAGTGGATTTTTCTCCAGAATTTTGCCAGGAACAACCCTTTTGTTGCCGTGGGTTCTTTTACGTGCGCTAAGTGCATGCTGTACACGGAACCTCGGTTTATCGTCTCATCCGAATGACTAGCGCCCAGACCAGCACTAAAGGTCTAGTGGCGGGGTAGAAAATACTGGCGAATCTGCCAGGATTCGAACCAGTGCGCTCAGGTTCTCTCGCTTCCTAGGCGGACGCGTTATCTCTGGGCCATCACTCCACTGTGTGTGTGGTTGGGGGCTTGGGGGGGAAGGTATTGGTCTTCGGAAAGACGATGAAATGAATGACTGCTGAGTCTATAAAAGCACCAAATGGAGAAAAGTTGTTGTTTTTTTTCCAGCTAACACAGTCCCTGAAGACAGACTTATGGTCTGAAACGTTGGATACCTTTAACTTTCTCAGTTTGCTATTTGTCTTCAGTTGAAAGGTTTTTTGTTTTTTTTTAATGTTCTTGTACCTTTTTTTTCTTTCGTTTCGAGTGATATTGGACGAGGAAAATAAAGGATGGTGTTGAGAGAATACTTTGTGTGTGGGGAAGCGGGTGGTGGGGTGGTGTGGGGCGGAGGCATGGGGGGGGGGCGGGGGGAGGGTGGAGGGCGAAAAGGAGAATGTTTTTTGGTATGGTGTGAGACGCATATTTTGTGTGTGTGTGGGGGGGGGGGGGGGGGGAGTGGAGGTGTGTAAGGGGCCGGAGAGTATAGCGTGAAACGCAGAGGTTCTTTGTGTGTTAAAAAAACGACAGCTTTTTTTTCGGGGGCAGGTTATATGATGAGCATTTTTTGTTTGAGACCAGAAGTGTATAGTTATGTTGAGGAAATACTAGAGCTGTGCATACGAGATGTAATCAGCATTTTTTCGTGTGTTTTCTTTTAAAATAACTATGCACATATTCTGTGTTAGAGATGTAATTGTGTGTTGTAACAGAATAAAAATGCGGTGTGAGAAATACAATTTCATGTGGGAGCAGTTTCTATGCGTAGTGTGATGATGACAACAAAACTTTGTGGGAATAGAATGCACACTTACAGTGAAGAATCTGATGGAGGTGTTTGTTTGGGTTTAAAAAAAAAAAAATTAATACATCCATATTCATCTTTTCTGTTGTGCTTGCATTGTATGTTTGACAGATTATCCACTAATATGTGTGGAATTAGTCGAAGAAAATCATTATCATAACTTCCATCACCACCACTATTATCATTATCGACAGTAGCAGTAGTTGTATCAGTAGCAGCAGCAGCAGAAGTAGTAGTAGTAGTAGTAGTAGTAGTAGTTTAGAGAAACGCGTTACCAGCTTCGCGATTACAATAACCTCTCTAAAAACAAATGGGAAAATGGCCGAGACCGAATGATGTAATCGTCAAACATCAAGCGAAACCATGGGCTTTGAAAACAAGGCATGTATTCGTTGTTCTTTGTGATTTCTTGATACGCACGGAGCTAAAAGAATCGTTAACTTGAAATGCAGAAGAATAAGAAGACGAAGAAGAAGTAGACCACCAGCACCAGCACTAGCACCACCACCAACAACAACAATAATCATCACCATCATCATCATCATCATCAGCAGCAGCAGCATATTTACAACGCGCAAGCACTCCACGATGTGGGCCTTAAGTGCCTCACGTGAAACAATTCATATACAATACTGCATATTGACTTTCAACATCACACGAAAACATCCAGGACACACACACACACACACACACACACACACACACACACACACACACACACACATGCTGCGCATTGCCTTGATGTGTATGTATGTATGTATGTATGTATGTATGTATGTATATATACACATCAAGGCAATGCGCGCCATGTGACGTACCTGTCAGCCTCTGGGTACCTCCCAGAATCTCCGCCACCAGAGGAGCTCTGACGACCCGGGTGAAGGTGGACTCCATGAGCCAGATGAAGTTGTGCTCGGGGCCGTAGCTGATGTTGAGGGTGGACTTGTACAGGCCTGGCTCCAGCTGCCCTGGCTTGAAGACCATGAAGTCCGCCTCGGGCTGCATCACGTCCTCCAGGTCTCGGATCCAGTTCCCCGACAGAGAGAACTGGGCCACCCGCCAGTAGAAGTCCGGGATGGTGTCGGTGCAGAGAATGACGGTGCGCGTCACGAGGCGCGTGGTCATGGAGTTGAGGACCACCATGCCTTTATTGTACGTGCCGTACTGTCGGTCGAAGATGGGGTCGTCCGAGAAGCAGGGGTTGTAGGTCAGGGTGAAGGTGTCCGCTTCCTGATAGGTGAACATGTCTGAGCAGTTGACGGTGATCCGCTTGCTGCCCAGAGTCAGGTAGCCGAAAGGGATCTTGAAGAAGTCGCCCGGTTGGAAGGATCCGCTCCAGTTGTAGAATCCGGGGTCCAGCTCCTCGTTGAAGTCTATCAAGCAAAACATGTCCCTGATCCTGTGTTTCGCTCGCTCAAGGGTCAACGTGATGACCACTTCCCCCGGTGGGAACTGCACCTGCACAGGGTCCACGGTTAAAACCAAGTCGGCGACGGCTCCTTCTATGTTGATGTCTGCGTCGAGAAAGAGCGTTTGTTCCGAATATTGCGTTCCAGCAGTTGTCCACGTCGCTGAAAGCGAGGGTGAGTAATCACCGACTTCCATGTAATTGTATCCTATGCTGTAATTGGTAGGATCCAGTGTCCCAACTCCGACAGTGGACCATGAGTTTCCATCTCCATAATCTATGTTGATATCGCCAGTGAAATTTCTCGGAGCTTCTACCACGAAATTGAACGTGTCCGTTTCTACAACTCCTCCTTGCCTATCCAGAAAAATCTGAAAAGCACCTTGCCTGATGATGAAGTCAATGGTGGCGTGACCTTTGTCAGGGTGGCTCAAGGAGACGCTGGCATTGTAGATCCCTCTGTACGGGTACCTGTGGTAAGTTTCCCATCGATTCATGGTAAAGGTATCAACAGGACTGCCGTCTCCGTATGAGAAGCTGGCAACAAGGCCGGATGGCGGGCGACCAATAGAGAACAACGTCATGCTGATCAAAGCGTCAGTGACTGGAATAAAACCATCCATGACAAAAGGGTTGTTGTCGACAATAGAAAGGTCCCCCATCGTCCAGTCCATGACGAAAATGGACGAGTTCAGTGTGATGTTAGAGATGTTATTGTGGCAGCTGAATTGCGCTTCATATAAACCTTTAACAGTGTACTGGAATGACGTGCTCACGGGAAAGTCCTTTTTACTCTGTAGGAAAACAGGATTTGATGCTTCACCCTGGAAGCCATAGTCCCAGTAGCAGAGGCCTTCCGCTTTAGCGGAGTTGTCACTCACTGAAACCGACAGGCCTATGATACCATCCGGAATAGGAATCACGCTATCTGTAGGGTCTATGGTGTAGTGGCTAGTAAAGAATGGAATCTCAATGACGACTCTTTCCTCCAAGATTTTTTCATAGAGTCCATTATACCCTCTAAAGCTTATCATATAGGTATCTGGCCTGGAGTAAGAACATATCACAGGAGTCGATGGTGGTTGATATTTAATAGAATAAGAAGCGCCTTCATTTCTGATATCCGTGACTCCGTCGCCGCAATCGACAATGTACCGAAAGTTTTCTTCGGGGGTGTTGGTAAAATTCACCAAAAATTCATCGCCAGGCTTACCGAATGAAGCACTGACGATCATACCCAGAGCGGACAGGTCTTGCCAAACTCGGACTTGGGAAATCAGGGTTTCGGAGTCCACTTTGGAGTCAAGTGTAAATCTCACATGGTAGTTACCTTGAGTAGAGAAATTGTGAGAGAATTGAAGGGAACCCCCTGGTGTAATGGTCAGGTTGTCGGATTCTTGTGGTGAGCCATCCCTCCAGTCCAGGTTGTAGAGCACATTGCCCATTTCAGTCGCCATGTTCACGTCGAACAGCATGCGCAACACTACTGGCTGAGCTTCCACTTCCGTGGTGACAACGGTTGGCTCGAGGGAGATTCCATTGATTGGACTCAGAACCTTGAGATAGAACGTCGTGGTCTGGGAGCTGCGATCGTTTGAAACAATGAGGGTCATGAAATACACAGCTGGGAAGGTCCAGGTATGCTCGTAACTCAGGGAGGTCTCACCATCCGTATAATTCTGTAAAATGAAAACGAAACAATTAAAACAAAACAAACGTCATGCATTATGTTGGTGTGAAAAAACTACATGATCAAAGTCTCGTGTAAATGTCTACAAACAGGGCTGTCAACATTAAAAAAAAACACACACACACAAAAAACCAACAGAATGTTTCAGTACACTTTTTTTTTTTTTTGCGTGACTCTACAATTATCCATTCTATATAGAGATGTAAAAATAACCTTACACCAAAACGTCCATCTGTACATTCGAGTGAACGTGAGAGTTTTAGCCAACATACGAAGAAGAAGATGATGATGATGATGAAAAAGACGGGAGAAAGAGCAATGATTGCAAGGGCCTCTTTCATGTGCCAGGTAAAGTTTGAACAAAACTATAAGGGCAAGAGTAAAATACGTCGAACGGAAAATTCCAAAAAGCAAGATTTAATTATGTTCTATTGGAAGATTTTGCCCTGCTCTGATAACTAAGACAATGTGTAATTTCGCAGTTACAGAATACTTTCAAGTATGCAAAATACGCACGTACGTGATTAAACCCATCCGTCCATCCATATTCTGGTCCAAGCACCAAACACTTTAAAATCTGCCAGGCAGACTGCCAGGCACTAGCTTATACTGAATATACCACTACTACTATCACTACTTCTGTTGCTTTTGCTGCTGTTTCTCCTCCTCCTCATACTACTACTTCTACTACTAATGACAACAAGAACAACAACAACAACAATGATAATAATAATAATAATAATAATAACAATAATAATAATTATAATAATAATAATAATAATAATAATAATAATAATAATAATAATAATGAGGATGATGATGATAATAATAATAATAATAATAATAATAATAACAATACTGCTGCTGCTGCCGCTACCACTTCTACTACTACTACTGCTACTGCTACTACTACTACTCTTTCGACAACTACCACTACGACTGCTGCTGCTGCTGTTGCTGCTACCACGACAACTACTACTGCTGCTGCTGCTGCTGTTGCTATAACAAGAAGTACAACTACTGCTGCTGCTACTTTTGCTGCTACTACTACTGCTGCTGCTGCTGCTGCTTCAACCACTACTACTACTGCTACTACTACTACTAGTAATGTTGCAAGTCCGAGTGACGGGGGCTGAGTAACGGGCCCCGAACTACCACTGCTGCTGCTGTTACTACTACTACTACTATAACAACTGCCACTCCTGCAGCTGCTACTACTACTACTACTACTACTACTGCAGCTGCTGCTTATACTATTCTTTTGACAACTACTACTGCTGCTGCTGCTGCGCCTACTACTTCTACTTCTATTGCTGTTGCTACCACTACCACTACCAAGCAACGCGGTACGTCCGAGGGGCGAGGGCAGAGTGACGGACCCCGAACGCCTGACCTGGTAGAGGAGGGTGGTGTCGTTCATCAGCCACTCCGCGGTGAGTAGTGAGCCCGAGGTGACCTGGGCATTGAGGGTGAAGGGCGTGCCTGCCTTGGCCCACACGTAGTCGAAGGTGTCTTTGTCTGGGACCGCCAGGCCACTCACAGGGAACAGGTTGTAGAT
>NC_134876.1:47645814-47655814 GCF_041734735.1 Babylonia areolata | reverse complement strand
TGACCGAACACAGGGACGCCTCCTTGAGCTACTGATACTGATACTGAGAAATAGCCGACGAACCAGAGGGAATCTGCTGGTGGTTCTACTGTGCGGCGTCCCAATGATACTTCACAGAATTCAGCGAGAAGAACAAGAAAAAAATGTCATCGGATAAGTACTTGAACAACTTGAACATTCATAGTTGGTCATGCTTGCTGTAATTAATGTTATGCTTATAACGAGGAAGAGGAGAAGGAGAAAGAATTCTCTTTAAATGTCCCGTCACACATATTGGTGATTGTAGACATTTTGTTATAGTATTGATTTTTACATTCTAATTGTTATCGTTTAGGAAGGGAGGGAGATGAATAGTGAGTTGGTGGAAAGCGGATAGATGAAGGGTGGAATTTGAAATATATATTTAGTACAATTACAGAAAAGTACTCAATGGACTTTGCAAAAGAGAAGTCGTTAATCTAACAAGACAAACAACCGATAATAAATGTTAAAAGCAAAAAAAAAAAAAAAAAAAAAAAAAGAAAAGAAAAGAAAAGAAATGAAAAGCATTAACGTTCCCATTCCATCGCAACGTTTCATTATGTTTGTGAACTATCATACTGAATGTGATTCTTTTCCTTTAAATCTCCAGACTCCATAAAGCATGACAGGATAGCAAGTCTTGTCTGTCGAAACTGTGCATGTAATATATAAAAGAAAACAAACACGAGTTATCATGGAGCATGTATCAACTTCACAAATAAGAAGTGCATCTAATCATATAGTCCTTATATTCTTTCTCGAGTTTTCTAGTTTCACATCCTTTCATTTATATTATGTAAGATAAGTATAGTAGAAAAGATACACTTTGTTTTAAAGTCGAACAACCATAAAGCTCAAGAGCAGTGCGGTCGAATCATTGATCGCTCGTTTTTGTGAATCGAAAAAAAGACATTGGAACATTATATGTATGCATGATGTGTTTTGTTCTTTCTGGGTGGAACGTGAATACACTCCACAAGAGTTGTGCACTGACTGTGACAAACTTCCGATGAATTTTGAACTGGTTGTAAAAATAGAAAACTTTACAACTGACGAAGTATTGAGTCCCAAAATGTACATGGGAAATACTTCCTAGTTTTACTTGGGGTACACTTCAAAAATATAATTACCATATATACAAATTTCTTCTCCTTCTTCTTCTTCTTCTTTTCCTCCTTCTCTCTTTTCTTCTTCCTTAACTCTGTGAAGAGTGATCTGACAATAAGGCACCACACTGTAGTCATGTCAGAGGTTTGTCCTCTGCTACTGGTAACCGTGTAACCCAGTATTACCACACGTGAGGACTAAACGCAATAAGAAAATCCGGTCTGGAGAGGGATGGGCAGAGCTCTGTCAGATCTGGTTTGCCCAAGGAGAAGTGTACAGATGAAAATACAGGATAAACTATTGACAACTCAAGATAAACATACTTGAGGAAGAACTGAGATTCAGATATGAGATATGAAAAATAAATCATGTACATATCTAATATATGAAGAATTTGGCATGTAAGAGAAAACAATCCATAAAACTTATGGGAGACATGAAAGAACTGCAATACAATGATGATGAAGCGGATAGCGATGCTGTTTTTGAATCATTATTACGTCTCACTATACTTGCTTCATCTTTTGAATGGCTACATAAGGGGAAAAAAAACCCAGCTCTCTGTTTCATGGAAAAAGATGAAAAGGAAATATAGTAAAAGAAATTCTTCATACACAATCGTCATACTCCACCATTACTGGAGATCTGCCTGAGGAATGGGCACAGCTCGATATACACACGAATGTTGGGGAAAAAAATGATATAGTTTTCTCTATATGTTTTTACTGCTCTCTATATGTTTTTATTGCTCAAGATAATCTTTTTTGGAGGGAGGGATTTCTTCTTGTTGGTAGGTTATGAATAAGGGGCGATTTTTTTTCAAAAGAAAAGATAAAGAAAAACCGCACGCCGATAACGACACACGTATCCTTTTGGTTTCATTTAGGAACTTTTATTTCAAATCCATTTCTTTGTTTGCTTGCTTCCTTTTAAATTTATCCTATATTAATTTATAGGTTGTCGTTTTGTTTGTTTGTTTGTTGTTGGGGTGTTTGTTTTTCTCAATGCACAATTCTCTGTTTAAGCGTTTTATGTTCACTGTAGTTATTGTGTGTAACTGCGATTAATGTGCATCCTACTTGCAGTTTACTTCAACATTTAAGGATCCCCTTGTCTTTCATGTATCCACGTTCAATAACTGTATATTCTCGCGTATTTCCTATGCGTTTTGCACCATAAATCAATTCCTCTTACTTAAGATTATAAGGCGTTCTGTATTTTGAGCAACAATAACACATTTAGCCCTTTTTTCTTTTCTTTTCTTTTTTTCTCTTTTTTTTCGTTTCGCTTTCGATTTGACGTGGTACCTTGGAGTAAAGTGCATTTCACCATGTCGGAACGCGGCCTCGAACCCTGGTCACTGGTGAACACTAGGTCGGAAGTCCATCGCCACGGCGCCTCTTTTTCCAACCTAGCCAGCTTGCTATGACGTTGGTTATGGATTCGACATGATTATACTGCCACCTGTCATACAGCTCACAGGCCATGAGATACGTGTGTTTGGTGTGTCACATGTTGTATGATAGCCCGGATTGTATCGTTCCATGGAGATATAAGTATAGAAGTATGTGTGTCTGCGTGTGTGTGCGCGCGCGTGCGTGCATGCGTGCGTGCGTGTGTGTGTGTGTGTGTGTGTGTGTGTGCGCGCGCGTGCGTGTGTTCACGAGTGTGTGCGCGCGCGACTGGAACAAATATTTTGTTGTTTTCGTAAACCTTTATTCCAGACTGTTTTGTTTTTTTATTTCGCGTGGATCTGGACAAAGAATATTCACATCATATTTGACGGTATGTGCCTCCAAGGACTGTATGCCTGCAAGTCAGTAGAATGGGATAGAAAAGAATATCTGATGAATAAAGAACGGATGTCAGCAGCTTTTCAAGTTTGTTATACCTTTTGTTGTGCAGCAAACGAAGCTTAGCAAATCGAAACGAACTTTCTCACTGACCGCACAGTGACAACTCACGTCACACAATAATCAGCAAGCTCATCTAAATTTTTAATAATGGTTTTGAATTATCTTTTTGTTCTTGCAAGAAAGGAAGACAGAAAGAAGAGAAAAATATCACTGGCAGGCACATTACCTTGCGTGACTGCTTTAAAATTATGATAATAACAATAACAAAAGCAACAACAACACTGATGATGGTGGTGCTAATAATACTTAGGAGGAGGAGGAGGAGAAGAAGAAGAAGAAGAAGAAGAAGAACAACAACAACAACAACAACAAAGCAAAAAAAACAACAACCTATAATAACAATAATGATAATGTTAATAGTAATAAAAATAATCTCATAAGCAGCAGAAGAAGAAAATGTGTATATGAAGTATTCTGAAAGTAAGTGATAAGAAACTCTAAGGAGAGCTGGACAGTACAAGGTCTTCAGAGAAGAAGCCCCCCTCAGTCAAGTGTTTCGGCCCTTAACTCCTTACATTCTAAGGGGGCCGGGCCGCACCCAGGTCATGACTCCTGGATACCCTTGCATTATCATTATGAACAACGCCAATAACATCAACGGCAACAAGACGAAGAAGAGAGGCAAGGCCTTCAAAACTCACGTGTGACAATCAGTTAGCCCAAACAACACTGTAAAGCAGATCATGTGAGGAAAAAGACACATTCTGACATGACCTTGACCTTTGAACTGAAAATTCATACCACATGTATCTTCTGCTCAAAATAAATCATTATACATTTTTTCTCCCAGTACACCATTTCATGACCCTAACTTAACCTTTGACCTCTGACTTTGTTTATTGACATAGAATATGTTCTGCACATTAGCATATCATTTATGCCGAATCATATTCTCTCTCTTGCACATTGAAATTTTACTTTCAATATGATATGCTATTTTCGGAACTTGATCTGTATCCTCTCGTTTTGAATTTCTTCGTGGATCATGATGTGCCCATGACTGATCACAATATCAAATTTGATTAAAAATCAGAAGTGAGCTATCGTCTCTATCAAACTTTTTGTTTGCTTGTTTGTTGTTGTTGATACTTTTTTTTCTTCTTCTTTTTTTTTGGCCTGATAATGACCCTGACCTTTTACCCTTCACCCTGATTACCATGTCATCTTTAACGGAGTGACTTCACCGGTCTCCTCCATGCCTACCATCCTGCCAAGTTTGCTTCCTAATTCATTCGAAGTAACCGAGAAGATGCCAACGTCCAAGTTTGTCACGAACACACACGTACACATCACGTCATTACATGGATTCACTTTTGTTTATGCAGGTGAGTCAAAAGGGTAATCGATGTTACTTGAGTATATTTAATTGTACCATTCTGAATTATAGATATTCACACACACACACACACACACACACACACACACACACACACACACACACACACACACACACACACACACATGTATATATGCGAAATAAAACCCCAAAGAAAAGAATTGTCCTTTCTCAAATTGTCGGCCATAGGACTTCATCAGGGGAGTGTCCATTCTGCGGAATCATTTTTCTCTAGTATTTTCTGTTATAGATAGATAGATATAGAGATAGACAGATGGACAGAAATACAAGACAGATCACTGAAATTGTCCGTAATGATTGGTGTCAGTTTTCTAATTATGACTGCTTTTAAATCTTGTGCAACTTGGTATTTGCTGTTGTTGTTGTTTTCAAAACAGCAAAACTGCATGGCGGTTGGTTATTGAGACCAAAGGAATGGCCATACGTGGAGCGATAGTTTGTTATGTACAACAACCAGGCAACATTTGCCACTCAAAAATGTTCTGCAATATTTTACAAGGAACAACAACAGCAGTGACAACAGCAACAAAAAAACAACTAATCAAGTGTTTTCTACGAAATATCTTTCGCATTGTCGTAATTTTAAGTAGGTCATGTTCTTCGTTAATGTCATGATGGGATTCCCAACAGACCTTGAGTTTCATCCGTTCTTTTTTTTTAAAAAGAAAGCATGTGCAATAATGAAGAATCAAGTCAGAAGGTGTGTAAGAAGAAAAATTCCTTTTATAACAACAACGACGATGACAACAACAACAAATACATTTGAATAATAGTTTTATGAACAACTATCGGGCATCGATAGGCACTCTCTTTTCTTTCTTCCACCTGCGATATTTTTTTCAACCCGGGCAAATTGATCGTTTCAGCCAGATACCAGAAACACGTAGACGTATTGCAGACCTATGTAATAAAAATAATGATCAATACCAACGCCGGAATTGATTACTCTTCTTATCTGCTTGTGGATCAGTCAGATGATCTGAATAAAAGATCTGACGACATTTCATTGTTTGGACACGTTGTTGTAGACTTGGATGAATCGATGGAAGAAGAAGAAGAAAAAAGAAGAAGAAGAAGGAGGAGGAGGAGGAGGAAAAGAAGAAGATGATGATGAACAATAAAGAGGAGGAGGGGGAGGAGGAGGAGAGAAGAAGAAAGAAAGAAAGAAAGAAAGAAAGAAAGAAAGAAAACGAACGACGCTTTTCTTGTTCTCTCTATACCCAGAAGCATGATTTATCCATTAACGTATGAAGGTTGCCAACTACGGTATCAGCCTGAGCAGTTTGTGGATGAATCCAAGAAGTCCTGGTGTGTTTAAAACACGTTCTGCTGCAAGTGGTTTGTCATGGAAGTGGTTTTTTGTGCTTTTCATTACGACGTGTTATTTCCGGTTATTTCTTTCTGGTTGTGTTTCAGTTGCTCTCTCTCTCTCTCTCTCTCTCTCTCTCTCTCTCTCTATATATATATATATATATATATATATATATAGAGAGAGAGAGAGAGAGAGAGAGAGATAGATGTGTGTGTGTGTGAGGGGGGGGGGGTTGCCTTAGTTGTATTTTATTTCCATACATGGTTAGAAATATTGTTTTCATATGCTGTTTCTAATTAAAGGTAAGTATGGCAACCATTTTATTTTAAAGCTGTGTGTTTCACACGCGATCTTAGCGTTATATTCTTCGATTATGTATCTTGAAATAATGTAATGTTCAAAAGCGTGAATATCTGGAAGGCATTTATCTGACTTACATTTGTATATATATACATCTTCCCCAGGAGGATTACTAAATCAAGCACTGAGTCTGTTTTTATATCAGCATTGTTTTTAGTCAAATACGAGATCTGAATTCATTCTATTTTAGCCAAGACAGGAAGGCATTGTAACCATAGTGCATTATCGGTCGAATAAAGCATATGCAATTATCAAAGGAACTGTTAGAATAAGTGTTAGCGAGGGAGGGAGAGACAGATCTCAGAATAAGTGTTTGTGAGAGAGAGAGAGAGAGAGAGAGAGAGAGAGAGAGAGAGAGAGAGAGAGAGAGAGAGAGAGAGAGAACGAACGAACGAACGAAATTTTTGTTTGTTTTCTTTTTTATTGAGGGAAGTGGAATAAGCATACATGCGCTTTTTTTTCATCCAGCCCTCAGGGCAAATAGAAAATGAAAATGAATCAAAACATCCACAAAGAGATGTAGAAGTAAGGACATGACATTCACGTACACATTTAAACATGCACATGTACATAATCCTGATACAAACATCATATTATGAAAGAACCCCCCCCCCCTCCAAAAACAACAACAACAACAACAAAACAAATACACAAAGTATGCAGGACACTGATTGTGGTTGTATATTAATCAGTAGTGGTTGTATATTATTCAGTGCTGCAATAGTGGTTAGACACACAACTAAACTATATATATGCGTATTCAATAAGATAAAAATCAAGTTCAGTACGATTGTTGACATATTTGTCCATAAGGTGTGTATTGTAATTTTTTTTAAATTCATGAATGCTTTTCTGAACATTAGAATTGGATGAAATATTGTTCCACAAACAGCCTCCTGAATAAATGAGACTGGATTTAAACAGATCTACTCTTGGAATGGGAATCTTAATCTTGTTAGTCTGACGGACTAGCGTGTTGGGAAATCTATCTCTCAAAGATGGAGCATAATTAAACACGATTTTAAACATAAGAGAGGGGGGGGGGGGGCGGTGGCAAGAAGAGAGGGAAGCAGACAGACATACAGACAGAAAGGCAGACAGAGACCGATAGAAAACACCAGAAAGCAATCCATCTGAAGAAGCCACAATGCTTGAATAAATACCTTTGTTTTTGTTTGAGCGAAGAGAAAAAAAAGAGAGTACACACACACACACACACACACACACACACACACACACACACACATATATATATATATATATATATATATATTGTGTGTGTTAGCAAATAAATGAAAATAAATAAATAAATGACAAATGATAACAACAACAATAAGAAGAAGACTGATGATGATATTAGTATCAATAAAGATAATAATAATGATAGTAGTAGTAGTAGTAGTAGTAGTAGTAGTAATAGTAGTAGTAGTAGTAGTAATGAGCAGGAGGAGGAGGAGCAGGAGGAGAAGTAGCAGGAGGAGCAGAAGAAAAAGAAGAAACGCTTACCAGACACAACTCCATGAGAGCAGCGAAAGACCTTCATTGTGGTCAGTATCTCTCAAGAAAAAAACAAAATCTTTGAAAAAGTCAATATTCAACGACGAAAAAAAAAATAAAGAAAAAAAAGAATCAAACGAAAACAATAATATTCACATGATGACTGATTCAGGCTCTTCGATAATTCTATGACATGTCCATCAACTTTGATAACAAACAGTTGAAATTACACGGCCTCAGTCCGACAGAACTTGATAATGTTTGCCAAGAAAATACCGCAGAGAGACCTCAGTCCACAACACTGGAGGGCTGAATCGCCAATGACACCACTCAGAAACGACTAAGCAGTGGCGACTGATGGGAGGAGATACGCACGGTTCTGAAAACGATGAGACTTGGAACATTAGCATAAGTTAGTTGCAGCCGCAGACCGGTGCGTCGAAGTTTTAGTCTCCCCCCCACTTCCTCTTACCCCCCCCCCCCCCCATTATCGTAACCGTCGGACAAAAATATGATGAGATACAAGACCAACACCCCCTCCCACTTCCCCCACCCACCCAGCCACCCGTATCCCCTAAAAGAGAGAAAAACGAAAAAAAAAAAATTAAAAAAATGAATGGTTCAGTCAGGATGAAGTTGGTGATGCTTGTCATTTGATTCTTTCTTTTTCCTCTTTTTTTCTTTCTTGCTTTCTTGCTTTCTACTTCTACATCTTCCTTCTCTGCTCTCTCTCTCTGTCTCTCTCTGTCTCTGTCTGTCTGTCTGTCTCTGTCTCTGTCTCTCTTGATTTATGCATATTTTTTTTCCTCTGTTGTGTATCTCTACTAACACCATGCTTTCATTTTTATTAAATATTGTGTAGTGTAGACCCTATTCAGGGCGGGGACTGGATGTAAAAAAGCATACCAGTGCTTATCTATTATCCTCGAAATAAAGAATTTGTCTTGTCTTGACTTGTCTCTCATACTCTTATATGCACATACACACGCGCACCCCCCCCCCCCCCCCCCCCCCACACACACACACACACCACACACACACACACACACACAGGTTCCAAAACTCAAATTGAGTGCATGCATCTCGGACAACCTTTTTATTTTGTTCCATATACACACCTTTGGATGTCACACCGGAACTCACTGAATCGCAATTTATAACTGGTGGCAAACATGAAGAGGGTTGGTGGCCAGGGATGTGGGGTGTGTTTGGGGGGTGGGGTATTTCTGATGCCTTACACCGACCGATACGCACTGATGCATGTGCATCCAAGTGAATAGTTTATGTTTGACGTGCAATGGTGTCCGATCTGCTACAGACGTGGCGGCGAAACAGCGCCGTCGGTTTCCATGCGTCGTGTCCGTTTTCTGCATGTTACGTTGGACGAATCTGATTGTGCAACGCTGGAGGAATAAGTGGACATCAAACTTGTTTTTGTTTTTAACCTCTTCAGTGCCAAGCATTTTTTGGACCTGTTTTTCCGACTTGTCAGAATGTTTTGGGTTGTGGAGAGTGATAATTAACCACACATAAAAAGATATAGCGCGTAAACTAATGCAATAAAGTATACATAGCCCATACTTTTCTGAAAGGGAAATAAACAATCAAAGTGTGATAGTTGGAAGTTCATTGAACACAATGATTGTATACATACACGTCCTTTTATTGCAATTCCTGCCTGTGTCACGGCCACTCACTTCAGCGGTTGATAGTGACCCGGTTGGCCCATCGTGTGAGGGGAGGGGATGGGGGGGGGGGGGAGCACATGTTCATAATTTCGCTTGCAGACGATAGTTGTTTGATCACTGCCATCTTGCTTTTCTAAAACAATGCTATACACGTAATTCACGTCTCACACGAAAACTGTTCACCACCCTTCCTCATGCTCTCCCTCCCTCCCTGCTCTGAATGAGTGGGAAATTTGTATTTAAGCTCAATTGAAGGTCAACCACAGAGCTATACTCGACATGCTTCGATTTCTCTCCTTTCCTGGCAACATCTAGCTCTTCAATTACCCCCACCAACCCTCCTCTCTGCAAATCATCAGTCTAACATTCAGCCAAGCCATCTGACAAGATTTAGACACCACCTAGCACTCACTTCGTCATAAATGACTTTTAAAGCTTCTGCAATATGTTTGATAGCAAAATATCATTCTTTTAGTTGGGACACACTACTGTTTCAAGCCACTAAGGTAATATTGTGGTTCGTCGTCCGCCATTTTGAAAGCATCGTGAGGGGAGTGTGTGTGTGTGTGTGTGTGTGGAGGGTGGGGGGGTACTGGCAATAACATCCAGACATTATCATACAGAGCGTGATTGGCTGTTGCTGTTCGTGGATAATTGTCGTAGACATATCAAGCTTTCTGACTGGTGGCTATTCGCACACATCAACTTTAAACTAGAACTGTAAAACATCCTGAAATGATTA
>NC_134876.1:47625814-47630814 GCF_041734735.1 Babylonia areolata | reverse complement strand
GAAGAGGTTTGGTGTACATGATGAAGAGTAGAGGACCTAACACAGAACCCTGTGGAACTCCGAACGAAACAGGTGCTGGTTGCGATGAGTGATTATTGATAATGACTGTATGCGACTTGAAATATAGCTTTTGACCCAAGAAAGAGCTGATCCTGAAACTCCATAGTAGTGATGAAGGATGTGCAACAAAAGTGTATGGTCTATGGTGTCAAACGCTGCGCTGAGATCTAACAAAGTAAAAACAGAAACATGACCTTGATCTAGCTGCCAAAAGAATATCGTTAGTGACCTTGAGAAGTGCAGTTTCTGTGCTATGTGAGGGTCTGTATGCTGACTGGTTGGATGACAGCAGGGAATGTGAGTTTAGGTATAAAAATAACTGATTCATAACAACTTTTTCAATGACCTTAGACATAAAAGATAAGTTTGAGAGGGGGGGGGGGGTGGGTGGTGAAAACTCAGATTCGGGGGGGCGAGGGGGGGGGGGGAACAGATTCTGTGAGAGAGAGAGATAGAGAGAGAGAGAACTCAGAACTCAGAACTCAAAACGTTTTTATTCAAGGATTAAGATTTTAGGCATAGCCTGTTCTTCCAGTCTGGCCTTGCTAATCTATATCTATTACAAATAGCACACACATATATGAAAGGAAAAGGTATTCATGCAGAAGGGTATACACAATGAAGAAAACAACCCCCCCACCCACCACCCACCCCCACACACACACACCCACACCCGTGCACACACATGCATACACACTCGCGCGCGCGAGCGCACACACATACATACACACACGCGCGCGCACACACACTGACAGCACCCCCTCCCTCCCCACACACACTAAGATTGACAGATGGATAGGACAGTGAGTCAGAGAGAGAGAGAGATGTCATCAGTATAGAAGTTCCAGAAACATCCGGGTGTTCAAAAGGTACAGTATTGTAACTGTCTATGAAATCTACTTGTGGCAAGTGCAGCATACTACAGTGACTACCACCATCACCAATATTACTTGGACATTTGTCACGATTATGATAGAACGAAATGAATAGATTTATGCATGCATAAGAAATAGAACGAGAAGGGGAAAAAAGAAAAAAAAAGAAGAAAAGACCAAAACAAAACACGATGAAATGTGAAAGCAAGAAAAGAACAACAACAGCAACAATAACTGATGCAATAAATAAGACATAACTGATCCCTTTGTTACTTTCTACAGTAATTCAAAGATCAGAGTTATTTACTGTTGGAAGGGGTGAAGATGTTTATGCAGACTTGATTTGAAAATGGAAGAGAACTGCCCGTTTGTATGTGCGAAGGAAGGGAGTTCCACAGGGATGCACCCGAAAATGCAAAACTAGTTTTGAACAAATCAGTTCGGGTACGTGGCAAAATGTATTTGTTAGAGCTGTATCGGCATGAGGCTCGTGTAAGCAGGTGTTTGAGATATTGTGGTGCCAAGTTATTGTGTGTTTTGTACATGAGTAATGCTTTGTTGAATTCTGGCTGGTTTTGAAGTGGAAGGATATTTAATCTGGCTTGCTTTTCTAACGTTGACAGTGAGTGATCTGGTAGAATTAATCTAGCTGCTCTCTTGTGGAGAGAATTTAGTTTCTTAAGATTAATATCTGCAGCACAGTCCCAGACAACAGATGCATAGTTGACTTGAGAAAGACAGAGAGCAGGGAAGAGCTTCACTGTTTATGTAAGGTTTGAGCTGATTGAGTAAGAACAGACTGCGTGCCAACCTTTTACAGACAGAATCAATGTGAGCTTGCCATTTCAGTTCTTCATCAATTATGACTCCCAAGACGCAGGGTGAGAACAAGGGGGATTTTCTTGGTGCTTTTGTCTTGACGCGATAATCATACTCTTTGTTTTTTTGGGATGAAGTGTCATACAGTTGGATTTGCACCACTTAGAAACATCATTTAAGCCCGTTTGTAGAGAATTCTGAACTGAGGCAACGCTGACAGCACTGGAATGAAGGGAAGTGTCATATGCAAAAAGGTCACACGAGATTCTGGAGTTTGATAAAGACAAAGGAGGATCATTAATAAATATGCAGAATAGAAGTGGCCCTAAAACAGATCATTGAGGAACTCCACTTTTTATTGCTCCCGTAGAAGAGAATCTACCATTGGTGAACACATGTTGTGTTCTGTCGGTAAGGAATGATTCGAAAAAGGACAGCGTGGTGGGGTCTCTGAGATACAATGACAATTTTGTGAGTAATATTTCGTGGTCAACGAGATCAAAAGCTTTCTGTAAGTCAAGAAAAACAGCGCCTACGATTTCACTGCAGTTGATGCCAGACAACCATGAATCACACAGATGGACTAACGCTGTTTGAAGTGAGTGACGATGTCGGAAACCCGACTGCAAAGGATAGAAAAGTTTATGTTTTTCCAGATATTGCATAAGATGTTTATGAACATGTCTTTCGAGTGGTTTCGACGATACTGACAGAAGTGAAATAGGTCTAAAGTTGTTCAGATCAGACGTGTCTTTTGACTTCGGTAATGGAATAACTTTTGCTGACTTAAGAGCAGGGGGAATCATACCCTGTTCGATGCACAGGTTGTAACGGGGACAACGATGTAAGGGAGAGCGAGTTTTAATAGAGAAGCATTAATACCATCAGGTGCTATTGATTTTTTGTTTCTTAGACTGGAAATGAGAGCACCAACTTCATGGACTGCAAGAGGAGGTATCTTTAAGGACTCTTCTCGTCCAATTCTGCTTTTACAGAACGTTAAAAGAGGATGGCACATTATAATTTTCAGCGGACAGTGTTTCGTTAGATTTTGTTGACTCAGCTATATTTAGGAAATGATTGTTGAATTCATCAGGCGACCATGTGTAGTGTTGTTTTTTTTAATTTTACCACGAGACTTGTTAGTAATTTCATTAATTGCTTGCCATAGGGAGGAAGTATCTCTGTTGGTTGTTAACAATTTGTTGAAGTGTGCTTGTTTTGAAGCGCGAATAAGATCTGTTACTTTGTTTCTTTGTTTTTTTGTAGTCTGCTTTCTTTTCTTTCTTTTTCGCGTTGTTTTTGTCTTTTAATAGACCCTGGTAGATGTTCTAAATTTTCTTTCTCTTTTTTCTTTGTTTCGCGTTTAAGGCTATCGCGTTTATCCATTGCTTCTGAGATTCCCGGTGTGAGCCAGCCGGGAAGATGGGGACATTTAACTCTTTTCCTCCGAAAAGGCGCATGCTTATCTATTAGAGAAAGTAGTGTGTCATAAAAAGTATCTAGAGCTTCGGTTGGGTCAGAGAAATTCAAAACAGTATCGAACGGTGCCAAGCTGAGATCGTGGGGAAAAAACAACAACAATTTTGTCGAAGTTCTTGAAAGATCTGTAGAACATAGTTGTATGACCTTTGCCTGATGATTTAGGGGGTTTAGCAAAGTGCAGACGATAACAGAATGGTCACTGATGCTCTTGTCTAACACGTTCATATCGGTTATCGAGTGTTCTTTATTGGTGTATATGTGATCCAACAGGGTAGAGGAAGTGGACATAACTCTAGTAGGATTTTTTATCAATTGGTGTAAGCCAAAAAGTGTGATGGTTGACTGCCAGGCTGGTTGGGGTTTTAATAGGTCATAGTTAAAGTCACCAAGCAGTTACGTGTTGCGGTTACAAGCGTTAACTTGATCCATCATATGTACAAAGTCATCAAGCCAGGTATATGTCGATGCAGGGTTTCTGTATAGGTATCCAAGAAGAATGGGGGGAGACATACAATATTTCATTTCAATCCAGATGCACTCAACGATTGTGTTCTCTAAATCAGTACTCCTTTTGATATATTGGGATATACTATTGTGTATATAGATTGCAAGTCCAGTTTCACCGTGGTTGACTGCATCCCAATGAATTATGTCATAGTTGGGGATCGACAGCATTTCTTTTGTTATTCGGGAGTCAAGACACGTTTCACTGAGTCCAAGCACGTGGATGATAGGGGATCCATTCAAAAGTAAACATATATCGGGTATTTTGTTATACAAATGGTATACATTTAAGTGAGCAATTCTTGTCTCAATGGCTTGGCCAAACCGCACGGCATCGGCATTTCCATGTAAGTATGACATCTTTTTCAGTGGATGGTTATGATCAATATTATTTTAAATAATAAGAATAATAATAATAAAAAAATAAAATAAAATAAAACCAAAATATTTTTTAACTCAAAAAAGTAGCTGACAGCTGCAATACAGCTACTTGAACCACCAAATGAAATGTCAAAACACGACACGACGTACACACTCAACACAAACAGGAAAACCCAGACCCACAATAATAATATAAAAGTAGAAAAGGAGTGTCACTGTGATTTAAGAGTTCACAATCCTTCCGCACAGTTTGCACAGAGAGAGAGAGAGAGAGAGAGAGAGAGAGAGAGAGAGATGAAAACTCAGATTCGGAGAGAGAGAGAGGGGGGGGGGATGAAAACTCAGATTCGGGGGAAGAGAGAGGGGGGGAATGAAAACTCAGATTCGGGGGAGAGAGAGAGAGGGGGGGGGGGGAGAGAGAGAGGGATGAAAACTCAGATTCGGGGAGAGAGAGAGAGGAGTGGATGAAAACTCAGATTCGGAGAGAGAGAGAGAGAGAGAGAGAGAAAGAGAGAGAGAGACCATGGCTTTAAAATACAAACATCAATGGAATCAGCTCGTCCATTTTCGGTTTGGTCTCGCCTCGCTGACATGAATGTTCTGCTGTGGAAACTAAAACAAAGTTTGTTAGCGTTGGAAATGGATGTCATACATGTTATTGTGTTTTATTGTGATTTTTCAACAGTACGACATTGACCTCAGCGACTTGATCCGCTGGGTCCTTTTGCGAAAACTATGAATTTTTCAAATACAAAACAGCTCGCACCCGATTCCAGCGATAGGCTGTTTCTGTCTATGCACATGTGGTAAAATGCATGGTGGTGCACACATTGCTCTCTCTCTCTCTCTCTCTCTCGTTGCCACCCTTTTTGTTGT
>NC_134876.1:47610814-47613314 GCF_041734735.1 Babylonia areolata | reverse complement strand
ACAGAGAGACAGACAGGCAGGCAGACAGACAGAGAGACAGACAGGCAGACAGGCAGGCAGAGACAGAGACAGACAGGCAGGCAGACAGACAGAGAGACAGACAGGCAGACAGGCAGGCAGAGAGATAGACAGGCAGACAGGCAGGCAGACAGACAGAGAGGCAGACAGACAGACAGGCAGACAGGCAGACAGACTGACAGGCAGGCAAACATGCAGACAGACAGGCAGGCAGACAGACAGACAGGCGGATAGGCAGGCAAGCAGGCAAGCAGGCAGGCAGACAGTCAGACAGGCAGACAGACAGGCAGGCAAACAGGCAGACAGGCAGGCAAACAGGCAGACAGACAGGCAGGCAGGCTGACAGACAGGCACACAGATAGACAGGCAGACGGACACAGACAGACATACATACATACATACATACAGACAGACAGACAGACAGGCAGACAGACATACAGACAGACAAAGACAGAGACAGACAGAGAACAGACACAGACCCAGAGAGACAGAGAGGCACAAAAGAAGATAGTCAGACGGACAGATAGATAGACAGACAGACAGACAGACAGACAGAAAAACACAGACACAGACCCAGAGACAAACAACAAGATAAAACACACAGATACACACAACAGAAGTTGGCATCGACTGTAACCAGCCGAGCTAGCTACAAAACGAACATTAACCACGCACTCACACACACACACACACACACACACACACACACACACACCCATCACGCGTTTCCTGTTCTGTTAGGGAAAGAAAACAAAAAAGAAAAACAAAAATTAAAAAACAAAAAAACGAAAACGGAAGTGACGTCATTAAAATAGCGCCCTAGCCCACGCTGGCTTATTTAGTTTCAGACTCGTGTGTGTGTGTGTGTGTGTGGATCCACTCGCGCCTGAAATCGTGTGGTGGTTTTGCACGCGCGCGCTCACACGCACACGTATACGTGCACATGTGTGTGTATGTGTGTCTGTGTGTGTGTGTGTGTGGGGGGGGGGGGGTGTCTGTGTGTGTGTGTGTGTGTGTTTGTATGTGTGTCTGTGTGTGTGTGTGTGTGGGGAGGGGGGGCCGGGGGGGGGGGGGGTGTCTGTGTGTGTGTGTGTGTGTGTGTGTGTGTGTGTGTCTGTGTGTGCGTGTGTGTGTTGTTTAGATAATGTCTTTTCATTATCAATGTTATCAGTCGAATGTGAGTATGTGTGCGTGCGTGTGTGGGTGTGAGTGTGGGTGTGTGGATGGATGTAATTGTGCGCGTGTGTGTGGGTATGTGATCGTGCGTGCGCGCGTGCGTGCGTTCGTGTGTGCGTGCATGTATGTGCCTGTATTTGTGCATATGTATGTGTGGATGCTGGGATATGTATGTATATACGTGTGTGTGTGTATTTGTGTGCGTGTATGTGTGTGTGTGTGTGTGTGTGTGTGTGTGTGTGCGTGCTTGAGTATCTGTATGTATATGCGCGCGTGTACGTATACGTGTGCGTGTGAGCGCGCGCGTGCAAAACCACCACACGATTTCAGGCGCGAGTGGATCCAACAAACCGTCTCCACTGTCGCCACTCAAAACGTATCGCAGTTGTCGACGCATTCCGGACAACAAAAGGCCGTTTCTCTGAGGAAATGGCCCTTACAACATGGCTGGCTCCATGTGGACGCTGATGATCAATAGCATGGGACTGCAGCTTAGCTTCGCACCAAAGTATCTTTTTAGGGGGTCACCCGCTGTTATTGTAGTATCGAACGTGCTGTATTTCGCTGTTCCGCTCCATTTTTTTCTCTCTCTGCGTGTGTGTGTGTGGGGGGGGGGGGTGGGGGGGGGGGGGGGGGGAGGAGTTTGATGGGGGTGGGTGGTGGAAAGGGAGAAACGGAGAGTGCGGGGAATGAGTGGTGTGTGTGTTGTGTTGTGTGTGTGTGTGTGTGTGTGTGTGTGTGTGTGTGTGTGTGTGTGTGTGTGTGTGTGTGTGAGGGACAGTTGGGGGGAGGAGTGCTATGTCTATATGTGTGTATGTCTGTGAGTCTGTGTATGTTTGTGTACAACTCTTTGTGTGTGTGCGTATATATATATATATATAGAAAGAGAGAGAGAGAGAGAGAGAGAGAGAGAGAGAGAGAGAGATGCGTGTGTGTGTGTGTATGTGTGTGTGTGTGTATGTGTGTGTGTGTGTGTGTGTGTGTGTGTGTGTGTGTGTGTGTGTTCTTTGGAGGTGGATGTTCTGTGTGACAGAGACACACAGAGAAAGAGACAGAGGGAGAAACAGAGACAGAGAGACAGAGAGATGGTAGGGACAGAGAGAGAGAGGGTGCGGTAGGGAAATGTGAGAGAGAGAGAGAGACAGTGAGAGAAATGGCAGAGACACAGAGAGAGTGCGGAGGGGAAATATGAAAGAGACAGAGACAGAGACACACACATAGAGAGAGAGAGAGAGAGAGAGAGAGAGAGAAATGGCAGAGACACAGAGGGAGTGCGGAGGGGAAATATGAAAGAGAGAGAGACAGA
>NC_134876.1:47600814-47605814 GCF_041734735.1 Babylonia areolata | reverse complement strand
CTCAAGGAGGCGTCACTGCCTTCGGACAAATCCACATACACTACAGCAGCATAACCCAACGCGCTTGTCAGGCCTTGAGTGCATGCTTATATAACACTCTCGTTGCCATGGGTTCTTTTTAAGTGCACCATGTGTGTGCTGCACACGGGACCTTGGTATATCGTCTCCCGAAAGACTAGACACTCAGTTTGATTTTCCAGTCAAACTTGGGAGAAAGGGCGAGAGCAGGATTCGAACCCACATCTTCACGGACTCTCGGCCGAACGTCTTAACCATTCTGTGACCTTTCACACACACACACACACACACACACACACACACACACACACACACACACACACACACACACACACACACACACACACACACACACACACACACACACACACACTCGCGCGCGCGCGCGCTTATTGTAAACAAGAGAAGACGCAATGACCTCAAGACTCATGTGTGTGTGATTTCCATTTAATCCATCCAGATGTTTTTCAATTTTGCACCAAATAGTGATCTTGACCTTTGACTTATCACCCTGTTTACCAGCCAAATCATTGGGGATCACTTAACTCTCTCCATACGAACGGCGAAAGAGACGACGTTAACAGCGTTTTACCCCAATTACCATCATCAAAATATTGCAAGCGGAACGCTCTTATACTGAAGAGGTGAATATTGACAAAGAATACCACAGTCCTGACGACGGAAGCTAAAGGTTGGGTCATTGAGACACCCACTGGACATCCGATGGGTCTGTGTAGAGGAGAAGAGAGGACTGGCCGTACTGAGTGAGTTAATCAAAAGGTCTTATTCATGCCCACCAAGTTCGGCCCCTGTGCAACTGGTAGGAGTCGAAGAAATGCCAATGTTTATGTTTACCACAGCCACAAACACACGGGACCAGGGAAAAGGAATAAATTAAAACTCTACTGTGTCTGGAGAATAAAGGATTTTCAACTGTCTTGAACAAACATATATGCAGACCTGCATGTGCCTGAACCCCCTTCGTGTGAAAACGCAATCAGGAGATCAAATACGCACGTTAAAGATCCTATAATCCATGACAGCGTTCGGTGGGTTATGGAAACAAGAAGATGCCCAACATGCACACCTCCGAAAACTGAGTATGGTAGCCTGAATGGTGGGGGTTAAAAAAAACTGTCATACACGTAAAAAAAAAAGCCCACTCGCGTATATACGAGTCAACGTGGGAGTTGTAGCCTACGAACAAAGGCGAAGAAGAAGCGAGTCCGTATATTCAGTATTGAGGATGAAATCGCTGTACCAGTCTTGGATGAAAGCTAATTCATTTTTGTGTTTGCACATTTCTTCTGTCATTGCTGCTGTGAGCAGAAGTCAAATGATCGGTATGAGGACAAGCCCGGAGCTTCTTTTAGTATCTGGGTTTTATCCCAATGTACCTTTAATTTACCAGCGTATGCTGGCTGAATCGGAAGCATGAGCACTGACCCGAAGTTGTGTACCTTATGTACGAAGAGAGTTACTGCTCTTTCTTGTTTGTTAAGCGAGTGATAGTTAAAGACAAATAAGAGTGCTGTGGACGAAGATATTTGATCTGGAATACAAAACTGATTGTACACACGCACACACACGCACATGCGCACACACACGCACACGCGCACGCGCGCACGCACACACACACACACACACACACACACACACACGCGCGCGCGCACACATACACGCATGCACAAAGACACGGAGGCACACACACACACACACACACATCCACGCACACAGATATACACACTTACACCCACTGTCTCATCTCTCTCTCTTTTTCTCCCTATGTGTGTCCCCATGGGGAATCTTTGGAATAAAAATCTCTTGACTATCACACATACACTCACTCACTTACACCCTGCAAACTTTACCACCACCCCCTCCCCAACCCCCTCAACACCCCCCCCCCGCCCCCCCACCACCACCACACCATTCCAACCCACCGCATCACTCCACTCCACTCCACACTAACATAACCCACCACAAACCATATTCCGATCTGAATCATTGCTATTCACTTCACAAGCTTCTTTTCCCCCCTCCTGTCTGTCTCGGGTCAAGGTCATACCTTAAGTGTAAATGGGATTGGTCTTTCATCCTTGGGGAACTGGACACTGGTTTCAATTAGCATTGACTTTTGAGGTTGTCTCCAGCGAAAATTCAATACCACGTCCTCATCGTTTCTTCTGGGTTACTGAAGGTGTGTGTGTGTGTGTGTGTGTGTGTGTGTGTGTGTGTGTGTGTGTCTCGTCATGTGCCTGCTTGTTTGTCTGATCATGTTTCTGTCTGTGTCCTTCTCTGTATGTCTGTCTGTCTGTCTGTCTGTCTGTCTGTCCCTTTGCTTCTATGGTCTTTGTCCTTTTCCTGTCTGTCCGTCTCTGGAATATAATTCTTTGTCTCTGTGTGTTTGGATGTTTCTGATTTTCTCTCGTCCTCTCTCTCTCTCTCTCTGTGTCTCTTTCTGTCTCTGTCTCTGTCTCTCTCTCTCTCTCTCTCTCTCTCATTATATGGTTTAGTTCTTAGAGGTAAAAAATAAAAATTAAAAATTAAAAAAAGGAATTGTGTCAAATTATACGAACATGTCTATATGAATTCGGATTTGGGAATGTGTGGGTGTTTCAATAGATTGGTGAGGAGAATATGTTTTTGAAAACTTTTCGTCAGCGCTTCTATAGATGGCAAAATTGGGCGGAGCATTTTCAGTCCAGTGATAACATTTGATATGTACAAATCTCTGCTTCTATTCATTTAGTGAAGAACAATCTCATATATAAATATGGATCTTCACTACGATTTATTTTCACTAGATTAATGTTTAGTATTTCCGAAAATAATACGCAGCATTATTGCTAAACATATATATGATTCAGTAATGTTGTGTCCTTTGTGCAAGGAACCAAGTGAAGATGAAGTTAATTTTGAGTTGAAGTTTCTTGCCCGGAATAATCTCCTTTTGACACTTATTCCAATGAGGTATTATGAAAATTCATGTTTGTTTAGATTCTGTTTGTTGATGACTTCAACTGATGATGGTATTATTCGTAACCTGGCATGGTATCTATACAGAGTTTTTAAGTTCATGGAGTCAGTATTGTATTTGTTTGTTACCTTATAAAGCTGCGAAAACAGTTGTACAATAACTGACAGTGATGGTGACATTTACAAATGTCGGTATCGCCCCTTGTTCATATGGGGCTGTGACCGAAAATTAAGAAATCATCTCTCTGTCTCTCTGCCTCTCTGTCTCTCTGTCTCTCTGTCTGTCTGTCTGTCTGTCTGTCTGTCTGTCTGTCTGTCTCTCTCTCTCTCTCTCTCTCTCTCTCTCTCTCTCTCTCTCTCTCTCTCCAAAACTGGCATTCGGATATGGAAAGCAAAGAAAGCTATAGTTGTTTTTTCTCATTGAAAAATGCATTTCAGCCTGAAAGATTTCTCAATGTTATTACAGACTAAATGGCACAGAATTAGTTATGCAAGGTTTAGATTAAGGACACTTGGTTTTAACGCAAATAAGAAATGGTTTGTACTTGGGACTTCCACAGAACTACCTTGCCCTGCATGTGGATTCCAAATTGATGATGAAAAACATTTTCTCTTTCCGTGTAAAGCTTATGAGGTTGTGCGATAAAAATGTAAACTTTTTAATTCAAAAGTAGCTAGAATGGACGATGTTGTTTCTGTTTCATCGTCTGAGGATGATATTGTAATTAGATCCGTTGCTAAGTTCATCGCAGAGGCACAACAAAATTAGACAAGGTTTTCATAACAATAATTAAAACAATGAATTTGAAGGTAGTTAACTATGGTTGATGTTGATGCTGAATTGTTCTTAAAGGAAAGTACAGACTACAAGAAATAACGTGCGAATGGATGGTCAAAACACGAAGTATTTCATGTATGTTTTATTGGTTCTTGTTTGATTGTTTGTTTCATTTCTTTGCATATTGTGTTGTAAGTGTGCTGCTAATCTTTATTTATCTTCACCGTTGATGATTTGTTTGATCATTATGGGATATATGATCTTTTGGCATTGAAACAAATGTTAACCCCCGAACCCCCTTGTCAAAAGACCTTTTTGTAGGCAATGACAATAAAGAGTTTCAAGTTCTCTCTCTCTCTCTCTCTCTCTCTCTCTCTCTCTCTCTCTCTCACACACACACACACACACACACACACACACACACACACAGACTACATCTAATAGTAAACCTCGATAAGACCAATATTATAGTTTTCCGCAATGGAGGTCATATTTCGACTCGTGAAAAATGGCGCTATGGTGATAGTGAAATAAAAGTAACCAATAGATAGAAATATTTAGGAATGTTATTCACAACAAGATTGAGTTTGACGTCTGCGTGGAATGAAGCAAATAGAAAAGGGGAAAAATGTGTAATCCAAATTACAAAAATCACTCAGGAGACTGCGTTCGACTGACGCACAGCTTTCTTGGAAACTTTTCCGACACACAAATTGAACCAGTCTTGAACTATGGAGCGGAAATATGGGGACTCATGTCAAATAACCAAATGGAAAAGGTTCATACATTTGCAATGAAGTGCTTTCTTGGTGTCCCATTACACTCATCAAACACTATAATGTATGACGAAACCTGCAGGTACTCATTGCATATTAGATCAATTGTAAAATGCATAAAATATTGGCTCAAACTAACAAGACTGCAAACATCACGATTGTGTAGACAAGCATACGAGATGCTGCTGCTACAAGAGGAGAATGGCAAACAGAACTGGGTATTCCACATCAAGAAAACACTAACGGAACATGGATTCAGTCTTGTTTGGATGTGCCAAAGAGTAGAGCACGAGAGTGGCTTTGTATCGGAGTTTTAGCATGTTACGAACAAAACTGGCATGGAGAATTAGAGAGCAATGATAGGTATAAATGGTTTTATTCATTTAAATCACTATTTCAAACAGAGAAGTATATTAAGATTACAACAAATAAATGGCATAAAATCTGCT
>NC_134876.1:47593314-47595814 GCF_041734735.1 Babylonia areolata | reverse complement strand
TAGTCTTTTTTCATAAGTTTCTCATGTGACTTTCAGTGAAATTTTGTCATGGATATCTTTCTTGTTAATAGTTCTATGTTCTTGTGTTCGTTGATGAAACCCTACCCCCCACATCCCTATTTTTTCCCCGTTTCTTTTATACCCCAGGGCTGGGCTGGGTGGGGAAAAAAAAGCATATGTTTTGCTTATCTCATTACCCTGGTAAAATAAAATTTCGTTTCGTTTCGTTTCATACTTTAGTGTGTGTGCTCATCTGTTTATCTTGTTGTTGTTGTTTTTTTTCATCTCATTTCATCTCAGACCAGAGTTGTATACACACCTATCGTAGACTCTCAAGGCCTTGACCAGTGCGCTGTGTTTGTGTGCAGATCAGGAATCTACTCTTCTGTTTTTGATGCAGATGCGGTGCAACGTGTATGGATCGGTCCGCACACTTTGACGCATCAATGAAACTGAAACAAAGCTGTTTGTAATACTCAGTTTGTGTACAACGAGAAGTTAAACAAAACTTCTTCAAAGGCTATCAGGAGACTCGTAACTGCCCAAATTCCAGCAGCCACGTTCTTGTATAAGTCATGGGGATGGGGGGGGGGGGGGTGGCGGATGGGGGGGGGAGAGGCATTGATCACACTACTGCTGCAGTAAAATTCCGGTGTAGCAGACTATTCCTACCCCTGTCAGCTTCTACCAAGGGGTCAAATTTGGCTGGCCCCATAATTATCAAAACTGGGGTCTATATAGACTGGTCTTGAATGACCCATGAAAAATAAAAATTCAGCTAATTTAAGCAACCTTGAAACGATCACTGACGGTAGATTCGACCCAATTACAATTAATACAGGCTGTCAAAAGTACTGTTCAGACTCAGGTCAGGCCACAACCGCCTAGACCACCAATTATGCATTATATTCCGCATTGGTCACTCACTGTGGGACTGACAGCCAGACGACAGAACATCTGCTGCAGTCCTGCCCCTTCCATGAGGTGCTGAGGAAGAGGTACTGGCCC
The DNA here is from genome assembly GCF_041734735.1 of Babylonia areolata. Classification (NCBI taxonomy): domain Eukaryota; kingdom Metazoa; phylum Mollusca; class Gastropoda; order Neogastropoda; family Buccinidae; genus Babylonia; species Babylonia areolata. The sequence goes on along the minus strand of NC_134876.1, from coordinate 47,594,806 downwards.
CGCGACCCAACTCCAGTGATCCCGGAAGCTCTACGGCTGTGTGGAGGACCTGCAGCGTACAGCTGCCTTCATCTCGGAGACTGGGGTGGCCATGTGACGAAGGAGAAGAAGAAGAAGAGAAGAAGAAGAAGAAAGAAGAAGAAGAAGAAAATGAACCCCTCCATGTTCCCTCCTCAAAAGTATGATAGAGAGGAGTGGGGTGGGGAGGGGGGTAAGGGGGTTCCAGTAAAGTCTACCCCCAAACGACCCCTCCCCCACACTCCTCCAGTCCCCACCTTTGTTTTTTAATAGCTTGATCAAACGTATAAAAAAAGATGTAATTTCCATCTAGGGTGGGTCGATCATATCGATCCACAAATGACCTCCGGGGGGCGGGGAGGGGGAGGGGGGGATGGGTGGCGGGGGGTGGGGGGAGAGACAGGGAAGGGGATATTCGAAGCTACCCCAGAAAAACCCCCGCGGGGAAAACAGCATGGAGGGGGGGGGGTTACTTTGAAGCATGTTACACCGGCTGCTTATCACTCCATCGCAGCACGCGCACGGGTCAAATCGCCGACAACACTGTGAACACAAGCGGTCTGCATGGTTCCAGCGTTGAGACTTAGAGACTCCCCCCGGCAGTGGACCCAGTGAAAAGAGGGGTGAAAAGGTGAGGCGAGACGAGACGTACAATCAGTCACAGCAGTTCAAGGCTGTTTGAAATGGTGGGTCTGTGTTTAGAGACGAGACAAGACTAGAGACAAGGCAAGAGAGGACAAGATACGACAGGACATGACGGGACAAGACAGGACAGGATAGGACAAGACAAGACAACTTGAGACAAGACAGGACAGGACAGAACAAGACAAGACATGACATGACATGACAGGACAAGGCAGGACATGAAGGACAAGACAGGACAAGACAGGACAGGACAACTTGAGACAAGACAGGACAAAACAAGACGTATGTTTATTTCAGGAACCCCCCCCCCCCTGAGGATACATGAAAATGTTACCTTTTCACACAAAATGTGATACTCATTGCTTTTGGCACGGTGCTCACAGTCAATCACAACCATAGCTATACTAACTGGTCGGTTGATATCTTCATTTGGAGGGGGTAAAAATAAACCTGAGCACTCATCAGCGACATGCAAAATAATTTAGTATCCTATTAATTGCGACCACGGCAAACGTGAATGGGTATTTTTGGTTACTAAACAAGACTCAGACATGTTCACACACAAACAAAAACAAACTAACGACTACTAAGTCGAACCAGAGAGACAACACGTGTTTGTCGACAGAGGTAATCACAGAGGCACCTGCCTCGGATCTTGCAAAATACAGTGTCACTGACACTTGCTTGAACTATGCATTCCGTCCCGAAAACGCAACTTTTTTTTTTAATTAGAAACAGTGAAGCTCGCAAAGCTCACAAGAACACAATGCAGCACTTAGAGCCGAAAGGAGAAGGCGCTTTATAAATGCATTTTCCGTAAGGTAGTTGT
>NC_134876.1:47583314-47585814 GCF_041734735.1 Babylonia areolata | reverse complement strand
TAATAATAATAATAAAATAAATAAATCTGACAACAATGATGATAAATAAGCAAATAAATGTAAAACATGGAGACACACATTCACACAAACACCGACATATGCATAACAGATATGCCCCAAACATGCAGTTTCACAGATATGAAAGCACAGTCAATACACATAAACGTACATGAACCCCAACACACACACACACACACACACACACACACACACACACACATTACCCTGCGCCTCCTCTACCCCCCTCCTCCACACACTCATTTCTAGGCTACGTATCGCAGCTTCCACGGCACACACACACACACACACACAGATGAACACTTACTTGTACAAGCACACACACATACGCCCATATCCCCAACCCCCAACCATACACACATATATACAAAGATATATACACACCCGCACGTTCCAATATCACATACCTCATCCTCTACCCCCCTCCCCCCGCAACCCTCACACACACACACACACACACACACACACACACACACACACACACACACACACACATACACACACACACACACACACACACACACACACACACACACACACGCACGTGCACAGAACTCTCCTGACACTTGTGTACACTTACACCCTCGCGCATGCACAAACGCACTCAAATACACAGACCCACACATACACACAAACACACACATACACACACGCACAGAGGCTGCGACTGATTGGCCGCAAGAGGGATGGGAAAAGATCTCTGATGCCAAGAACGTGGCATCTAGTGTGTTGCTCAGTCTGTTGTATTTGGAAAAGCCCACAGAGACTCTGTTCCGTTTTGAAGAAATTTGCGCAATGTTGGTTTGGAAATGCTGCCGATATTTGTTTGATTTGCAAAGCATCGTGCTCTACCTTTCATGTTAGCCTTACGGCCGCTCCCTCTCTCTGCTTTTATATCTTTGAGGCGATCGATGGTGTGATGGCCTTGTACCTGTTCTTTTTGATATTCTTTGACTTTTCTGAGGATTTCCGATTTTTCTAGATATAGGCCGCTCGTTGATGTTGCGTTACCAGAAAGTCCGTCAGCTCGCTCATTTCCCTTAACACCTGCATGTCCCGGGCAGTATGACCATGTGAGTTTTTTTATTTGAAAGTTACGCATTGCCTTATGCCACTCTGGGCTTCCCATTCCGTTTTCAATTTTCTGTATGAGGTTCATTGAGTCGGTTAGAATCATGGCATGTTGGTTTCTGGGCATATGGATGGACGATAGCCACTGGAGGGCATGTATCACAGCTTCAACCTCCATCGTTAGGCTGGAGGTTGTGACTTTGTAGGCAGCATTCTCTTCCCTAATTGTTTTTCCATTTTGTTTCGCAGTGAAAGAGAGAGAGAGAGAGAGAGAGAGAGAGAGAGAGAGAGAGAGAGAGAGAGAGAGAGAGAGAGAGAGAGAGATAGGGCAGCATTAACATCCACAAAACAAATGGAGGCGGACACAGTAATAAAGCGACATAATACTACACCTCGCGATACGATACTATGCAATACGATACGATACGATACGATGCGACGCGATGCGATGGGATGGGATGCGATACGATACGACGCTATGCAACAACGATACGATGCTATGCAATAACGATACGATACGATACGATACGATGCGATACGATGCGATGTGATGCGATGCAATACGATACGATACGATACCATGCGATGGGATGGGATGGGACGCGATATGATACGATACGACGCTATGCAATGACGATACGATGCTATGCAATAACGATACGATACGATACGATGCGATGCGATGCGATGCAATACGATACGGATCCGAAGCGATACTATACGATGCTATACAACACGATGCAAAGCGATCCGATAAGATAAGATACAGATACGATGCTATGCAATACGATACCATACGATGCGATACGATGCAATACGATACGATGCTATGCAATACGATGCGATGCGATATGATACGATACGATACGATGCGATGCGATGCGATACGATACGATACGATACGATACGAAACGATACGATGCGATGCAAAGCGATCCGATAAGATAAGATACAATACGATGCGATGCGATACGATACGATACGATACGCGATAAGATGTGATACGATGTGATACGATGCGATGCGATGCGATGCGATGCGATCCGACATGATACGATACAACATGATGCTAAAACGATGCCTTACGAAGGACACAGTAAAGCAAAGCAAAACTCTATAAAACTCAACCTCAACGCATTGCGAAGCAACACAATGCGACGAAAACACAACACGACGCAACGCTACGCAACGCAACGCAACACAACACAATAAAACACACGACAGAACAGTACAGCACAACAAAACACGACGGAACGCAAAGCGACACAACCACACACAACACGACGCAACACAAACACAACACAACGCAACACAAACGCAACGCAACGCAAAGCAGCACATTACACGATAAGAACACAGTACAGCACAACTCGGCGTAAACCAACGCAACTCAACACACCACAACATGGCA
>NC_134876.1:47573314-47578314 GCF_041734735.1 Babylonia areolata | reverse complement strand
GACATCGGGGCTGTTTTACCAGGACCATAAATCATCCTGTGTGACGGTCAGGTGGCTGAATCACCGGACCGAGAGAGACAGACAGAGAGAGAGAGGGAGAGAGAGGGAGAGAGTCCCTGAGAAGTCATTATGGAGGACTGTCAGTATCAGTATCAGTAGCTCAAGGAGACGTCACTGCGTTCGGTCAAATCCGTATACGCTACACCACATCTGCCAAGCAGATGCCTGACCAGCAGCGTAACCCAACGCGCTTAGTCATGCTTTGAGAAAAATAAAATAGAATAACAAATAAAAAATAAAAATAAATAAAATAAATAAATAAAATAACAACAAAATAAGAAAAAAAAATAAATAATAAAAAAACAACAGATAAATACATAAAAAAATACTATTACTAATAATATTAATAATATTTATAAGGCGCAAAATCTTGATGAGGTCGACTCTAAGCGCGCGCACACACACACACACACACACACACGGAAAAAGAAAAAAAACAACTGTCAGCTTCAGTTCAGTTCAGTTCAGTTTCTCAAGGAGGCGTCACTTACGTTCGGACAAAGCCATAATATTCATCACACTACATCTTGCTAAGTAGCTGCCTAACCTCGACCGACAGTGCAGCCCCCACAACGCGCTTAGTCTCGCCTTGGGGGGGTGGGGGGGGGGGGGGGGTGGGGGGGATAAATGAAAATGAAATGAAATAAGAGAAACAAAAATTCAAAATAAAAAAATAGCTATGTAAATGAAGAAATAAATGAATCAAGTAAATAAGATGAAATAAAACAACACGCCTAAATGAACAGATAGATAGATAGATAGATAGATGAATAAATTAATGAATGAATTAATGAATAAATTAATGAATAAATTAATTAATAAATTTGTTTCGGGTGACAGTCGGCGCACACGATGAACCGAGGACCCGTGTGCAGCACGCACTTAGCGCACTTAGAAAGATCCCACGGCAACACGAGTGTTGTCCACTTGCAAGAAATCCACTCTAATAGATAGATAGATAGACAAATGTATATAATGCATGGACTCAAGACCTGACCAAGCGCAAAGGGTTATTATACTGCTGATCAGGTATCTGCCTAGCAGATGTGGTGTAGCGGATATGGATTAACTTTGTCCAAAGAAATAACGCCTAAACTGAAACTGCAGCTCAGCTCATTGGTTAACTGATCAACAGACCGACCAGCCTGACTGATTTCTTTTTTCAGACGTGAAACAGATAGCAGGATACATAATTATTATTGTCTAAATGTACGTTTGCAGGCTGTGTAATCTTTCGGATGACTTGATAAACTGAGTTCCAGCATGAACTGTTCATGCACAAGAACCCACTGCAACAAAAGAGGTTTCCGTTGCATACCTTCCTAGACCAAAAAACAACAACACACTTTCGAGTCAAACAAATAATATACTTGTGGATTTTTTTTCAGACAAAAAATGTGGTGGCGCTGCACTTTTCGATGCTCTCCCATGTGGTGAAGCATCCTTTATGTGTATATATGTTTATCTATGTATCTATGTATTTGTCCATGTATCTATGTATTTGTCTATGTATCTTTGCATCGGAGGATTTATCTTTGCATGTAAATACATATTCATGAGTATCAGGGACAGAATTTTCCCTCGACCATTGGCAAAGTAAACAAATCAAAGCAAAAAAAAAAATTTTTTTTTAATCAGATGGTTAACAGTTTTGATGTCCTGTCAGCCTACAATTCAGAGGTTCCATTTTTTTTTTTTTTTTTTTAATAAATGTAGACTACAGGATTTGGGGAGGGGGGGGGGGGTCGAAGATAAAGAATGAAAAGGAAGGCGGAAAAAAATCAATCAGCCTGATTTCCTTGACAAAACTGCCTCGCGAGATGACAATCACCAATATCCACGGACAGTTTGAAACGGTTTATCAGTGTGTGATTTTTTGTTTGTTTTTTATTTAAGTTTTGCCTCTTGTGCAGGGAAAACGTCCCACTGGCAGACCACAGCTGCGATTCAAAGACGTGTGCAAGAGGGACCGAAAAGCCTTGAACATCGACCAGAACAACTGGGAAGCAACAGCCCTCGAACGGTCGGTCTGGAGACAGACTGTGCTGAAAGGTCTTTCCAAGTTCGAAGAGACACTCGCTCAGCAGCACGAGGAAAAGAGAATGAGAAGAAAGGCTGCAGCCCAGGCAGACAGACCAGGCGTCAGACTTCATCTGTGCCCTCTGCCACAGTGACTGTCATTCCCGCGTCGGACTGGCCAGACACACCCGACGCTGTACCAGAATAAACACCTAGAGCGCAACTCCATAGTCTTCCGAGACTGAAGGATGCCTATAGAGCATTGTAATCTATGAAGGATCTATAAGGTTGGCTACATATAAGCACACACGCGTGTGCATTTGTGTGTGTGTGTGTGTGTGTGTGTGTGTGTGTGTGTGTGTATGTGTGTGTGTGTGTGTGTGTGTATGTGTGTGTGTGTGTGTGTGTGTGTGTGTGTGTGTGTGTGTGTGTGTGTGTGTGTGTGTGTTAGACTTGATTTTTTTATGACAATTCATTCATTTATTTGATTATTTCTGCAAACTGGTCAGGAGTATCAGTATCAGTATCAGTAGCGCGAGGAGGCGCCAGTGCGTTCGGACAAATCCATATACGCTACACTACGTCTGCCAAGCAGATGCCTGACTAGCAGCGTAACCCCACGCGCTTAGTCAGGCCTTGAGAAAAAAAGAAAGAATAAGATTTAAAAAAAAAAAAAAATAAAAAAGAAGAAGTAAATGAATCTTTAGATATGATGGGGGGAAAAAGATGACAGTCTTTTACAACACAACGATCGGGCGACTGTGGCAAGGCAACTTTAACGCAGCGGTGAACTTAGTTCACTCACAGCCTGACCAATACTAACACTTTCCTGCCTCACTGGGTTTTTTTCTGATTAAGGCATGTTTTACATTTATTTGCTTATTTATCTTATTTTTTTCTTCTTCTTTTTTTCTTTTTTTCTTGTGTGTGTGTGTGTGTGTGTGTGTGTGTGTGTGTGTGTGTGTGTGTGTGCGTGCGCCTAGAGTTGATTTAATCAAGATTTTACGCCTTTTAAATAGTAGTAGTAGTAGTAGTAGTAGTAGTAGTAGTATTTTTATGTATTTGTCTATTATTTATTTATTTTATTTTATTTTATTTTTTTTTATCTTTATTATTTATTACTATTTTTTATTATTATCATTATTTTTTAATTTTTTTTCTTATTTTTTACTTCTTTTTTTTTTTTCTTCTTTTTTTTTCTCAAGGCCTGACTAAACGCGTTGGGTTACGCTGCTGGTCAGGTCAGCCATCTGCTTGGCAGATGTGGTGAAGCGTATATGGATTTGACCGAACGCAGTGACACCTCCTTGAGCTACTGATACTGATACTGATACTGAGAAAGGCGGTGGAAGAGACCACCAAAGAGAACAAGTAAGAATGTTTTAAACTCTGGATTCCGAGTAAAGGAAACTTCACACTTTATGTATCCAGAATGTGAGAATCTTTTTTCACCAGTTATTGCTCTTCAAACTCCACGGTGAATAACGAACACTTGCAATCCATTGTCTGCCCTGACAGAAAGTCAGAAGCCACAACTACTACCAGCAGGAGACTGCTCTCCCAAAGGCCAAGCGCTTAGAAAAGAAAGGGGAGAAAGAAAAGAAATGAAAATAAAAAGAATAAAAGGGAATTGAAAAATCGCTCTTTTCTCCGTAAAGACATAATCTAATTGTTCGTCTACTCACTTTTGTTTTTTCACGAACTAACACACACGCGCGCGCGCGCGCGCACACACACACACACACACACACACACACACACACACACACACGCATACACACCACACCACACCACACCACACCACGTCGTGTGTGTGTGTGTGTGTGTGTGTGTGTGTGTGTGTGTGTGTGTGCATGTGCGTGTGTGTTGTGTGTGTTTGTGTGTGTGTGTGCCTTTGGGTTACGGTGTGGTGTGGATTTGTGTGTGTGTGTGTGTGTGTGTGTGTGTGTGTGTGTGTGTGTGTTTTGCGTGTGTCTCTGTCTGTCTCTGTATGTCTGTGTGTGTGTGTGTGTGTGTCTGCCTGTCTGTCTGTCTGTGTTTCTGTGTAAGGTGAATTTCCCACCTGGAGATCCATGATCAATGACAATGCATCAAACGGGGAATGACCCGACAGGTAAAGTGGCAGACAGCGGCCCTATCATCTTACAACCCCCCTATCACGTGTGCTGTTCAGGAGTTCTCAGACAGATCAGTATCCACACCCACCATCCACCATCAAAAGTTTCAGCTTCCACACCGCCTGTTAGAACGAAACTGTACAGAACTGTACGTGTAAAAAAAAAGTGTGGTATTGTCATGACAATAGTGTTGGTCTTGGCTTGCCGTACAGTGACAGATCGAGGTTCAGGTGGGGAAGTGCCGCTATACTGTCGTGATAATTATGATATGGTAATAATGATGATGACGATGATGACGATGATGATGATGATAATAATAATAATAATAATAATTATATAATTCTAAAAATGATGATAATAGTGATGAGGATGAGGATGATTATAATGATGATAATACTGATAACAACAACAACAACAACACAGCAGCAACAACAATAATAACAATGATGATGATGATGATGATGATGATGATGATGATGATGATAAGAAGAAGAAGAAGAAGAGCAACAATAATAATGATGATAATAATAATAACAGCAACAACAATCATCATAATCATTTTAATAATAATAACAATTGTTGTTGTTGTTATTATTATTATTATTATTATTATTATTATTATTATTATTATTATCAATATTGTTGTTGACAATACAATTATCATTATAACAATCACTATAATGATAAGATAATGTATGTACACAGCGCGGGAACTTATGCCGGAGACAAATTAATCAAAGCGCTTAATTTATTAACAACAACGACTTCCCCATCCATGTATACAAGGCCGTATTTTCGCCAGAA
>NC_134876.1:47560814-47565814 GCF_041734735.1 Babylonia areolata | reverse complement strand
TTTACAAAGAACAACACTTTTGTTGCCGTGTACGTGTTGTTGTTGATGTTGTTTTTTGTTGTTGTTGTTGTTGTTGTTCTGTGCGTCATCTCTGTGCTGTACAGGTAACCTCGGTTTATCGTCTCCTCCAAATGACTAAGACGTTCAGTTTGATTTTTCTTGGGAAGAAAGGGCGAGAGCGGGATTCGAACCCACACCCTCTCAAACACTGTACTGACAGACAGGCGTCTTAACCATTCTGCCACCTTCCTCCCTTTAAAATATGATATAAATTGGAGATGCATATAGACGGCAAAAAGATTGGTCATAAAGAAGAATCACAAATACTGCAACAAAAACTGGCCTCTTTGATGTTTGCTTTACATAACACGTCCTACTTTCTATGTTGAGCAAGACACTGCAGTCGCCGATGAAATTACCTGAACATTGCCCAAGGTTGAAATCGCCGTCAGATATTAAGAAGTTTCGACGTTGCCCAAACTTTCCTAATAGGCATGCTTCAAAGATGAATAGAAGAGGAAGATGTGTCGCCGGAGGTCAAAAGAAAAAGAAGAACGAGGAGGCGGAGGGGGCGGAGACGAAGAAGAAGGAGAAGAACAAGAAGAAGAAGAAGGAGGAGGAGGAGGAGGAGAAGAAGAAGTAGAAGATGATGATGATGATGATGATGATGATGAAGGTGGAGAGAGAGATAGAGATGTCGGGGGCGGGAGAGGGGAGGTGTTGGTGGGGGCGGGGGGGGTGGGGTGGGGGCAAGCAGACATTGATAGCATCTGAAGAGATGCTTGGGAACAGACAAATTATCCAATAACTGTCCACCTCGGCTAAAGGGTCAGACACAAGTGAGGCTGCCTGTCTGTCTGCCTGCTTGTCTGTCTGTCTGTCTTTCTGTCTGTCTGTTTCTCTGCCTGTCTGTCTGCCTGTCTGTTGGTCTATCTACCTGTCTGTCTGCATGTCCACCTGCTTGTCTGCCTGCCTGTCTGCCTGTCTGTCTGTCTGACTGACTGAAAAGAATAGATAGAATAGAATATGTCTTTATTACCAAGGGTCACAAGGAATACTGGAGGGGATAGTACATAACAAGGTACGAACATGAATCGAAAATCATACACAAACACAGATACAGTAGAAATTAGGATACATACAAGTGCATATCAATATAAAAACCTGTGAATACTCACAAATGCACGCACTGTACACACACATGCGCGCGCACACACACACACACTCACACACACACACACACACACACACACACACACACACATACACACATGCGCGCGCGCGCGCTCGCGTTTGAACAGAAGCCGCATATTACATGTGGATGGGGCTGATGACTAGATCTTTAGGTGGATGGTTGTTGTTGATTGCACAATTCTAGTTATCATACTGGATTTGTTCGAGAGACAGGGCATTGACTGCTTTGGGGGGAAAGCTATTGACGAAGCGATTGGTTTTCGTCCTTATACTTCTGTACCGTCGACCGGATGGGAGCATCTCGAAAATCCCAAAAGCTGGATGCGTCCTGGCTGATTGATTTTGCTTCTTTTTTTTTTTCTTTTTTTTTTAGTAGCCGCTTATATGTCTTCTAGAGAAGGTAGATCAGCCCCGGTAATCTTGGCGGCAGTGTTTACGATTCCGTTCAGGGCTGCGACTTCTGCCTTGGAAATGTTTCCGTACCAAACAGTGATAGCGAAGGTTAACACGGTTTCAATGACTGCTCGATAGAAATCAACCATGGTTTATTTTCTAATTCCGAACTTTTTGAGGCGCCGAAGAAAGTACAGGCGCTGTTGTGCTTTATTAACAATTTTTTCCGTATTTTTCTCCCATTTCAAATCGTTGGAAATGATCAGTCCGAGAAATTTAAATTTGCTGATGATCTCTACTTGCTTGTCTTTAATGACAAGTGGTGAGGGGTCAGATCTGGTCTTCCTGAAATCTAAAATTAATTCTTTTGTTTTTGATACGTTGAGTTCTAAGTTGTTTTGATCACACCAGCTGACAAGTTCTAGTGTTTCTTCCCTATATTTGGACTCATCACTGTTGTTATGTTACTTGCAAGAGTGGATAACTATTCAGCAAAAAAAAATACAGTTTCCCCCCAGACGATTACAGATTCGTTTCAGTTTCATTGTCAAACTGTCAAAACGTGCAGACTGTATTGATTCAAATGTGTCGCAGCGTCAGCGAGTTTGGAGCTTACGTTTACTATTTTCAGTTCCAGTTTCAAAGATGTGTGTCAAATGCGTACGGATGATCCATAAACGTTACATTATATATGCTTTAATTATATTAACCCTTTCACCGTCAGTTAATTTAGAGTACAAAATTTCCTTGTGGTATAAACACAGAAAAGACAGTGGCTAAGAACAGCTGGGGATTCCCCCTGCGATGTATAGAAAATATGGCCTATCCTACCACTGAACATTAAGAGCAGTAGGTTCATGGATAACAGACCAATGAATGGTCACCTTTCATTGACATGGGTCCTCTACCACGCCTGTGCATAAATGCGAGCTTGGCGTTGAAAGGGTTAAAGGGAGCAGATGCTTGAAAGACGCATAATCCTAAAGCGCTGCACAGATCATGAGAGTCTGCACGCACTGGGTTTGAATTAAAAGAAAGATTAGGAAAAGAAAATAAAGAAAGAAATGGCATAATTAAGCACACACACACAAAAAAACAAGAACAGTAAAGAAATGACATATCTAAGCAAAACAAACACACGAATAAGTACATTAAAGTGAAATTAAAAAAATGGAACCAAAAAAAAGAAACTTTTGATGCAAATGATGGAAATGAGGTCAGATAAAAAGGGTCGCATTCAATGGACATTATGCGCACCCACGCACGCAGACACCCACACACACACACACACATACACACACACACACACACACACACACACACACACACACACACACACACACACACACACACACACACACACACACACACACACACACACACACACACACACACACACACACACACACACATGATTAAAGATCAAGTCAAAAAAATAATTTAAATATGAATGTGAAATTCTAGACTTTTTTTTTTCTAAGGAATATCCAAGTGTTTTGTTTTTCACTGCAATTGTCAAACTCTATATCATTAGCTGTGTGTCTTTTGAATTGTGGATCCCTAGACTGGTAAATCTAGATGAGTACAAACTTTAAAGAATACTTTTTGTCTGTCTGTTCTGTATATATATATATATATATATATATATATATATATATAATTTTATAGTGTGTGTGTGTGTGTGTGTGTGTGTGTGTGTGTGTGTGTGTGTGTGTGTGAGGTGGTGGTGGGGCGGTGTTTGATTGCGGAGGAAGGATTTTTGTTTTGCCTATTGTGTTGTTTCTTTTTCTGTTTCTTTCTTTCTTTGTGTCATTCTATTTCGTTGTTTGCTTTGGGTGGAATGGTTGTTGGGATGATCGGGAAATAGGAATGTATGATTGTGGTTTGATTCATTTCCTTTTTTTTTTTTTTTTTTTTTTCGTTCTCTCTCTCTCTCTCTCTCTCTCTCTCTCTCTCTCTCTCTCACACACACACACACACACACTCTCTCTCTCTCTCTCTCTCTCTCTTTCTCTGTACACACACACAAACACACACACACACACACACACACACATATATATATATATATATATATGTATATATATATATGTATGTATGTATGTATATCAACAACAGTAGGTTCTTCATGTCTTAAAACTTGTATCCTTAAAGCACTGCTTTTACAGCGAAATTTTGCTGCTTTCAGAATACAAGTTTTAAGACATGAAGAGCTAAGTGTTGTTGATATTTTTATATTTTACCGGTCTTGGTATTTACCTCAGGACACGAAGAGAGTGTGAACTATATGTATATATATATATATATATATATATATATATATATATATATATATATATATATATATAGATAGATAGATAGATAGATAGATATACTGATCCCACTCCTTTTATTAGACTACCACCTGCCTTCTAACACACTGTAGTTATATCAGACAGAACAAAAATACGAAGCGAATGACGTTGCATAAGAGTCAAAGTAAGAGAAAAAAAAGATAAACGTATAGTGTTGCGTCACCCTAGAAAAAAAAATGTTTCTTAGACCTTCTTGAAATGTGCAGAGAGGAAGATGCTATTTTCTGATGCTCGCAGGCATGGAAATCCAGAAATAGGGAACAGTGTCTTACAGTGTATCGCTGTCTTTCGATATATGATGTTTGTTTTTCTTTTGTTTTCGTTGTTTGTTTGTTTGTTTGTTTGTTTGTGGTTGTTTTGGGGGTTTTTTGGTGTTGTTTTTTTCATCGAGCAGATTCTATTGAAACAGGTCGCAGATGTGGAGAAGCGAGGCAATAGGAAAGAGGCTCAGAGATGCACATTGTGCTTGCATTTTCTGTCATAAATTTTCAACGTACTGTGAAACAGCATATGATGTACACAGTTCCTGATCCCGAGTCAAATGAGCGATCTTAGCAAGAGCTAACTTTGCTGAGCATCATGAATGAGTCCACGCTAAATCCCACAAGAAGTTGGAAGGGTAGTGGCTGGATGGATATGACGCTCATCTGTCCATACAGTGTTCATGAGGGTGTGGGTTCGATTCCTGCTCTCGGCTTTTTCTCTCAGGTTCCAGTGGAAAATCAAACTGAGATGTCTGTTCAATGGGATGAGACGATCAACGGAGGCCCCGTGTGTAACACGCACTTGGCGCACTGAAAAAGAACCCATGGCAACCGAAGTGTCGTTATTATTATTATTATTATTATTATTATTATTATTATTATTATTATTATTATTATTATTATTATTATTATTATTATTATTATTATTATTATTATTCTACAGCGCTGAATCTTGTGCATAGACAAATCAAAGCGCTTTTGCACCAGTCATTCTCACGCATGCATAACTCTAAAACTGGAGAAATTGAAGACAAGGAAGAGGCAGGGAAGGGAGGCTATTTTGGGAAGAGGTGGG
>NC_134876.1:47540814-47553314 GCF_041734735.1 Babylonia areolata | reverse complement strand
TTCGTTCTCTGTCGCCTCTGCTGTGTGTATAATGACAGATCGTGCTGACTGTCCTTGACGGCAATGGCCGCCTGGTGACGTCATACACGTTATGTGTACTTCTGTTTTTATTGTGCTGTGTGTGTGTGTGTGTGTGTGCCTTGCTGCTTGCTGTGTCAGTTGTCCTGTCCATCGTGCTGTAAAGCTGTGGGATGTTAGGGGTGTGGGATAACTGGTGTGGAGGAGGAATGAGAAAGGTGATAGAATAGGATCCGGCAGAACAAGATCAAATCATCGACACAAATTTGTCCATCTTAGCTCCTCCTCTGACCCTTATAAATACAGTTTTTTTCCCATCAACCATCCCCGTCTGGAACTCCCTGCCTGCAACAGCAGCAGAGGCTCCCTCCTTGGCAGCTTTCAAGAGGGAGCTGAACAAGATCACAGTTTAGTCCCCCCCCCCCCCTTTTTTTTTTCTTCCCCCCCCCCCCCCCCCCCCCCCCCCCCCCGGAGGGACGCTGCGAGTGACGGTGGGAGAGAGTATGTATACATGCTCTTTCTCATTGTCACCCCCTCCGGAGGAAAAGATAGGTCTACTTAGGTTTTAGCTAGGTATTTACGCCTCTGCGCACACAGGTCATTAATAGTCAGTAATGACGGCTGACCTTCCAATTTGAAGATTTGAAGATTTGAGAGGGTAAAGCGGATGAGACTGAGGGGGATGAGAGTGTGAAGGGGGGGGGGGGGCAGGTCTCATCAAAAGAAAGCACATTGATTGAAATCAAATGTCAAACAGAATGGCTGGCTTGAGCAATACAAAGTGGATTGAAATCAAATGTCAAACAAAACAAAGTCGAGCTTCAGTGCAGCATTCAAGAAACATGTAACTCTTCGTGTTTTTGTTTCGTTTTGTTTTTTTATGTTGTTGTTTTTGTTGTTGTTGTTGTTGTTGTTGTTTGTTGTTATTGTTGTTGTTGTATGGGGTTAGTTGTTGTTGTTGTTGTTGTTTGGTGTGTGTGTGTGTGTGTGTGTGTGTGTGTGTGTGTGTGTGTGTGTGTGTGTGTGTGTGTGTGGTGTTCTGTGTGTGTGTGTGTGTGTGTGTGTGTGTGTGTGTGTGTGTCTGTGTGTATTTTCATTCCAGTGATTTTGCCGCTCCATACAAGTCTTTGTTGGTATTGTTGCTTGTTTGTTTCTTCTGGTTTTCTTTGCAACTGAAATCAGATTCAAAGAATGAAGTTTCAGATGAACAGGTCTTATAACGTATCGTGGAACTTTCCAATCAAGTCAAACCAAATCAAAGCGTGCTTCGTTTTTGCCGAGCCGACTACTGAAACCACGTCAGAGATCTCAAAACAAGAACATAAAAAAAGAAATAAAATAAAATAAAATACACAGCAACCAGGGAATGGCGAGACCGTATGATTGGTTCTCCGGGAGAAAAAAAAACTTGTTCCGGTTGAAGACAAAAAACAAAAAAAATTCCAGACGATTGGTGCTTGCCTATGGCATGCGCTCACCGGGTAATACAGCCCGTCTGGCAGACATCAAGACAGGCAGCATACCGGTGTAACAGCCTTAAACTACCTCCCCGCTGTATTTTTACCCCGGGGTCATCCTGAGTACTAGCTTCGAATGGCCTCAGGGGGGTCATTTGTGTCTGGTCAAGATCGACCACCGACCACCAACCACTTCCACCTCCGCACCCCGCCCTGCCACGCCTCCCACAAGATAGAAATTATCTCCTTTTCTACACGTTTGATCAAGGAAAGGGGATTCGGTCTGGTTTCAGTTTCAGTTTCTTTTTTTTTCATGGAGGTGTTAATGCGTTCCCACAAATCCACACATATGCTACACTTCATCTAACCCAAAGCGTTTAGTCAGGACTTCAGTGCTTCTCTCTCTCTCTCTCTCTCTCTCTCTCTTCTCTCTCTCTCTCTCTCTCTCTCTATCTATCTATATATATATATATATATAATATGTGTGTGTGTGTGTGTGGTATGTGTGTGTGTGTGTGTGTGTGTGGTGTGTGGTGTGTGTGTGTATGTGTGTGTGTGTGTGTGAGGACTTGAGTGCTTCTCTCTCTCTCTCTCTCTCTCTCTCTCTCTATCTATCTATAGAGAGAGATATATATACATAGATGTGTGTGTGTGTGTGTGTGTGTGTGTGTGTGTGTGTGTGTGTGTGTGTGTGTGTGTGTGTGTGTGTGTACCTATCAGAGTCGATTTCGTCTGTACCATTTTGCCAGAAGAAAGCCCTTTTGTTGCCGTGGGTTCTTTATCAGTGCGCCAAGAGCGTGCTGCACACGGGAGCACGGTTTATCGTCTCATCTGAATGACTAGACGCCCAGTTTGATTTTTCCAGTCAAACCTGTGAGAAAAGGGCGAGAGCGGGATTCGAACCCAGACCGTCGACGGACGCTGTATTGGCAGATGAGTTTCTTAAACATTCTGCCAACTTGCTCAGTGTGGGCTAGTCCTTACTAACCCCCCAATCCACGTGGATGCGCGTGTGTGTGTATGTGTGTGTGTGAGGGAGAGAGAGAGAGAGAGAGAGAGAGAGAGAGAGAGTATTCATCCCCTACTCCCATCTATTTTTCTCCGGCTAGTTAATAAAGTGCCACATGTACCGGGTGCAGAAAAAGAAGAAGAAAACAAGATGCCCCGTGGGCTTGCAACTAAGGTAAAAAAAAAATAATAAATAAATAAATAAATAAATAAAAACTCGATAGAAATTTCATCACGCGTTTCATGGGACACGGATCTCAGAAGTGTTCATGTCTGTTGATGAGTTTCCGAAAGACTTAAATGGACATCAAAGAAAAATAGGTATCCCTAAACAAAGACATCCACAGTTCATGTTCAGTTCAGCTGCTCACGGAGGCGTCACTGCGTTTGATCAGTATCACTATCAGTAGCTCAAGGAGGCGTCACTGGGTTCGGTCAAATCCATATACGCTACACCACAAACTGCGTTTGAACGTTACAACCACTAAACTGCGTTTGAACAAATCCATAATTATTCGCCGCACCACACCTGCTGAGCTAAGCAGATGCCTGACTAGCAGCGAAACCCAACGCTCTTAGTCAGGCCTTGAGTCCCCCCCCATCCACAGAGAAAACACCACGTTCTGTCCACTGCACTGTGCCTACGGCTGTGTCTCATCTTTCAAACTTCTGGGGCTTCTAGAAATCCCCCCCTCCCCCGCCCCCCCCCTCCCCCCCCCCCCCCCGGACCCCCGGACCCTTCCCCGCACGCCCCCCCCCCCCCCCCCCCCCTCCCCCCCTCCGCTGCCCCTCGAGGCACCAGCATCATAAGTAGAGTGATGATGACCTAGTGGGTAACGCGTCCGTCAAGGAAGCGAGATAATCTGCAGCCCACGGGATGGACTTCTAAACTGACAGTACCTTCTCACCCCCTCCCCTACCCCCCCCCATCCCCCTCCCGCTCGCCCCCCCTAGCCCCCCCCCCTTCCCCATTCCCCTTCTTTCCCCCGCCCCCTACACTAGGACGCTCGTCATTCGGATTTCACGATAAACCGAAAGTTCATGTGTAGAATGTGTTTACCGCACGTCAATTTTTTTCTTTTTTTTTTAGCCATGGCAAGAAAAGGGTTGTCTCCGGCAAAATGATGTAGAAAAATCCACTTTGATACGAAAAAAAAATCTTGCGTGAAAAAAAATAAAATAAAAAGGTAGGTGGGGGGGGGGGGGGTATTGCGATGTAGCGACGCGACCTCCTTGAGGGAAACCGACCGAATTTCACGAAGAGAAATCTATTGTGACAAAGAGTAATACAATACAATACAATACAATACAATACAATACAATACAATTTTCTGGAGAAAACGATTTGCTCCACTTTTGTATATCATATCAAGTGTCACGGCTTTTAGGCTTTATCAGCCTTTTGCCTGATCAATTAGGACTTATCATTTATTCCTCTTTTTTAACTTTATATAAGAGTGCGCAATTACTAATTTTATAGCTAGCTTCGAATGGAGAATTTAACTTGGAATCCATAATCCTTCCAGTGTTTGTCTAACAAATTCTTAAAACTGAAGTGTTCCTGCAGTGACAATGTTACTGCGCAGATTATCCCAGAAGTTAACAACCCTGTTATTAAAAAAAAAAAGTGTGAAAAAAGGTTTGATTTTGTGAATGTCTTCATTAGTTTTAGTGGGTTTTCCCTGGTATGATTACTGTCCTTTTGAGTGAAAAGATTTTGTATAGTGCTCTTATTATAATGTCCATGTAAAATCTTATATGTATCAATCATATCACCCCTTAACCTGCGATATTCTAGGCTTGTGAGTTTCAAACTAGTTAGTCTCTCTTCATAGGACATACTACCTATCACTATTAATTATTTGGTAAATCTTCTCTGTACATTTTCAATCAAGTCAGTATTCCAGTATTGGTCTTACTAATGATTTAAATAATGGCACCATGACATCTTTATTTTCATACTGGTTATAATGGGTGATCATGCCTGCTATTCTATTTGCTTTTTTTTCTGCAGCATTTATGTGCTGTTCAAAAGTTAAATTTGTATCCACCAGAATTCCCAAATCCTTTTCTGACTCAGTTTCTTCTATATCATCAGAGTTGATATGATAAATGTATTTTGGGTTATTTTTACCAACGTGAAGTACTTTACATTTTTCAGTGTTAAACTTAATTTCCACGTCTCTGTCCATTTTAACTAGTTTATCTATACTTTCTTGGAGCAGGATTTGTTTTTCTTTATTATTCATTTCACAGTAAGCCTTTGTGTCATCAGCAAACAGCAAATATTTTTTACAAAACACTCTAACACATCTAGCATATCATTAATAAAGTAAATGAATAATGTTGGCCCCAAAACACTTCCCTGAGGAATTCCACTGGTTACATTTGATGTGAATGACCTGTCATCTGAAATGCTTACATACTGGTTTCTGTTATGTAAAAAGTCTTCTATCCAACTAAGGAAACTATCTCATACCATAGCCCTTCATTTTGTGTATCAATCGTTTATGTGGAACCTTATCAAAGGCCTTTTGAAGGTCTAGGTATACAATGTCTATAAGCATATTGTTGTTTATTATAACCATCCAGTCTTGAATAGTATTTATATAACTGTGTAACACAAGACCTTCCAGATGTAAATCCATACTGGTAATTTGAAAAAAAGATTATTCTCAATTAAATGCTTATTCAGCCTATCTCTGATAATACCTTCGCATGTTTTATATACCACAGATGTAAGACTTACTGGTCTGTAGTTACTTGGTTCGTCCTTATACCCTTTTTTGAAAATATGTTTGACCTCTGCTAGTTTCTAGCTGTCTGATATCTTTCCTTCCTTCAAACTTTTATCAAATAAGAATTTCAAAGGGAAAGAAAGAGCATCCCTTGTTTCCTTTAAAATCCTTGGGTGTACCCCATCTGGACCTGGTGACTTAGAGACGTTTAAACAAGCCAGTTTATTGCTGTTCTGAGATTATCATAAACGATTATCAGATAAGGTATTACCTGTTCTTTTTGGGAAGTGTGGGAGATTGTCAACATCTTCTTCAGTAAAAATACTTGTGAACAAATTATTCAAGACCTCTGTCTTTTATTGATTACTGTCTGTTAGGTTTCCTTCCGGTTTTATGAGGTTTGATATACCCTCTCTTGGTTTTCTTTTGGATGCAACATGCGATAGAAACTTTTGGGATAATTTTATATTTCTAGCCAGCTTCATTTCATGTTGTTTTACTGATTTACTCATAGTCCATTTCACTTGATTTCTGGCACGTGCGAATGCATTATAGTTTTCCTTAGTCCTGAATTTCTTGTAGGTTTTGAAGGTTTTGCGCTTTCATCGGATTTCATCTAGTAAAGCCTGTGGAACTGACTTCCTCTGGAATAAATTCCTTGGTGGAAAATATCAGCAAGGGATATATTTTTATATTCACTCATTTATTTTGCTTTCAGTTGGACTCCAACACTGGTTTGTGCTTAGTTCCTGTGTCAATATATGTTTTGCAATCCACATCGTCAAGGAATTTTCTAGCCCTTTCATTGTCTCCTCTGTTCCACATGTATTTTTTTGACCCGCTTTATTTGCTGATTTTTATCATCCCTTCCCTATTAAAAGTTTCAAAATCACGACTTTTTCAGTTTTGTCATGATCACGATTATGCAGAAATCTGTTTTCACACAGAGTGGAGATTTTCGTGATGAATGCTTGTCCACAGAAATGGGGAAAGACATGAAGGCAGTGAGTCGGTCTGGAATGTTCTTTTGGAGGGAGGGAGGGAGAAGAGGGCGAGAAGATGTGGTGAGGTAGAAGCTTGGGGGTGCAGAGGGTGGGTTGGGGAGGTGTTGCGGGGGGGGGGGGGGGGGTGTTGGGGGGAGAGGAAGTCAGACAGACAGATGAGATGATAAAATGGAAGCAAGCAATTATTATTATCATTATGGTTCATGTTCAGACAGAACGTGTCTCCATCTGTCTGTTTGTGTGATTGCTTGCTTGTTCAATTGTTTGTTTGTTTGTTTGTTTGTTTGTTTGTTTATTTGTTTGTTTTTTTCAAAGGAAGAAATGGGGAGAAATAAAATACGATTCTCTCTCTCTCTCTCTCTCTCTCTCTCTCTCTCTCTCTCTCTCTCTCTCTCTCTCTCTCTCTCTCTCTCTCTCTCTCTGTCTCTCTTGTGTCGTTATCGTTAATGTTGTTATTGTTATTGTTGTCACAAGGACAGATTGGAAGACTGGGCGATGCCTAAAATCTTTATCCTTGAGTAATAAAGTTTTTTGAATCTTTGAATCTGTCTGTCTGTCTGTCTGTCTATCTGTCTGCCTGTCTCTCTTTTTCTCTCTTTTCTCTGTCTCTGTCGCAGTTTCTGTCTCTCGGTCTGTTTCTCTGTCTCCGTCTCCATCTCTGTCTCTGTCTTCGTCTCTGTCTGTCTGTCTGTCTGTCTTTCTGTCTGTCTTTCTCTCTCTCTCTCTCTCTCTCTCTCTCTCTCTCTCTCTCTCTCTCTCTCTCTCTCTCTCTCTCTCCCTCTCTCTCTCCATTGTCAATCTTTTTTTTTGTTGAACAGCCCGCACCTTTGTCAAGGGAACACTTTAGAAATGACAGTAAGATTCCAAAATGTCAAAGAGTCAAGTGCCTTTATGTTTCTGTCTCACTCCCTCTCCGTGTGTGTGTGTGTGTGTGTGTGTGTGTGTGTGTGTGTGTGTGTGTCTGTGTGTGTGTCTCTGTGTGTGTCTCTGTGTGTGTCTGTGTCTGTGTGTCTGTGTTTCTGTGTGTCTGTGTGAGGGAAGGGGGGAGGGGGAACTGTTGCGTGTCGTTTGACTTGTCAGATTATTCGATGCACTTTCCAACAGAACCGAAAGCAGCGTCCATTTATAAATGCTTGTGCGTGTGTGCGCGCGCGTGTGTGTGTGTGTATGTGTGTGTGCGTGTGTGTGTGTGTGTGTGTATCTGTGTGTGTCTGTGTGCGTCTGTGTTTGTGTCTGTGTGGGTGTGACTCTGTGCGTGCGTGCGTGCGTGTGTGTGTGCGTGCGTGTATGTATGTGTGTGTATGTGTGTGTGTGTATGTGTGTGTGTGTGTGTGTGTGTGTGTGTGTGTGTGTGTGTGTGTGTGTGTGTGTGTGTGTGACAGAGAGAGCGAGAGATAGACGACTGACAGACAGAAAGACAAAACATTTGTTACACACACACACACACACACACACACACACACACACACACACACACACACACACACACACACACACACACACACACACACACACACACACACACACACACACACAAACACACGCAAACACACACAGGTATATGTAAATGGACGCTGCTTTCGGTTCCGTTGCAAAGTGCATCGAGTCATCTGACAGAAGTCAAATGACACGCAACTGCCCCTCCCCCCTTCCCTCCCTCCCTCCCATCACCCCTTCCTGTCTGTCTCCGTCCTTCTCATCCCTCCCTCCCTTCTTTCTTCTCCTCCCTCCCAGCCCTCCTATTCAGTTTCGATTTCCTGTATTACTACTACTAATAATAATAATGATAATATTTTCATATAGCGCAGAATCCTGTGCAGAGACAAATCCAAGCGCTTTCACACCAGTCATTCACACGCATGCATAGCTCTAAAACTGAAGAAACTGAGGACAAGGGAAGAGGTAGGGGAGGGAGGCTATCTTATGAAGAGGTGGGTTTTAAGGCCAGACTTGATGCATCATTGATAGTCACGTTACGTTCATGTGCGGCCTTGACATAATAAAGAGCGAAACTTTGCAAAAGTGAGGATTTTCTGGGAAATTTGAAGTGGGGGGTCAGAGATTAAATTGCGTGTTTTCTTGTGTAGGTTTTTTGTTTTTGTTTGTTTGTTTGTTTGTTTGTTTTGTTTTTTGTTTGTTTGTTGTTGTTGTTTTTTTGTTTTTAGGGGGTGGGGGGTTCTTTTTTTCTTTTCTTTTTTTTTACTTTATCATTTTTGGGGGAAAAAGCATGGATGTCTGTGTGTGTGTGTGTGTGTGTGTGTGTGTGTGTGTGTGTGTGTGTGTGTGTGTGTGTGTGTGTGTGTGTGTGTGTGTGTGTGTGTGTGTGTGTGTTTGAAGTCAAGTCAAAATTATATCTGTTGAGGGTTAAAGAATATACAGCTTACTTTTTCATCCTGCCCTTAGAAAAGAAAATAGAAAAAAGGGGGGGGGGGAGGGGAAGCGGAGTGAGTGGGGCATGGGGGTTGGGGGGGGGAGGGTGAAGCATGACATAAAAATCAACCATAACTAGCAACACAGAGAATGTATATAAAAAAAAAACCTAAAACAAACAACAAACAAAAAAACACGCATGCACAAATAAAAAAATGAGATATGTACATGATGCTGAGACAATTAAAAAGCAAAAGCAACATCCTTACGTCATTAACTAATAAGGAAGAGAAGGAACGAGAGCAAGTGCGAGAGTGAGCGAGCGCACACGCACGAGAGAAAGAGAGAGAGAGGCAGAGACAGAGAGAGAAAGAGAGAGACAGAGAGAGATGACAGACAAGAACAGACAGCGGGTAAATGTAAAAGTTAATAGAGGGGAGAGGAGAGAGAGACAGAGGGTCTGAAGATCAGAGAGAGTGTAACAGACAGACAGAGAGACAGACAGGTAGATAAACAGACATATCAGATACACACATGGACATAATCATATCAAACATGAAAGAGACCATATTTTTGAACGTCTGCTTCAAACGACATGATTCTAATGAAGGAGGAATGGAAGTTGCTCCATATCGTTCCTTCAGGATCAGTGAAATTAAATTGATTTTTATCAATTGTTTTGGGGTCGTGGAAAAGTCAGTTTGTGTTTATGTCTAGTCTGATTCGCAATAACATTCTGGATCATTTTCTCTGTGTATGTATGTGTTTGTGTGTGGTGGTGGGGGTGGGGGGTATGTGTGTGTCAGTGTCTGTGTGTCTGTGACTGTGTGTGTGGTGGGGTGGGGGTATGTGTGTGTCAGTGTCTGTGTGTCTGTGACTGTGTGTGTGTGGAGGGGTGGGGAGAGGCAGAGGCGTCAAACAAATGAAGGACAAAAGGAAGGTTGGGAAAAGGAACGGTAACCTCCTAGAAATTATTATTTAAAAAAATAATTTTAAAAAAAGGAAGAAAATAACAGAACAAAAACAACCACCACCACAACTACTAACAACAACAACGCAAGTAACAACAACAACAACAAAAAGAAGGGCGGTGTCCAATATACGATTGAATCAGAACAGGCAACTACCGAACACCACCGAAGTGACTCAGCAGCAGTGCAGGGTCTCCTCTGGTGTGTGGTCTCCTGGCGACCTAACATTGAAGGTTCCCTGTGGACTGCCGGCACTGGGACTGCGACAGTCGAACCTGGCTGTGGCCGTGTATGGGGGAACTAGGAATGAGTGGGGTGGGAGTAATGCCACTGAATCGGCGCAGAAGATGGGACAGCAAAACAAACAAAGAGAGAGAGAGCAGAAGAAGGGTGGAGACATACGGGAGGTGGAGCAGGGATCGAAAAAAAAAAAAAAAAGATCTGGGAGTTGTGACAGAAGAGAAATCGACAGTAAGAGGAAGACTTAAGACATACAAAAGCGAATGCGTTGTGTGGTGTAACTTCCACGTGACACGAAATGCAAGACAACAAAAACTGGAATGCAAAGTTAGGTTGGTTATGACATCGGGTGGAGAAAGAAGAAGAAGAATGAAGAAGAAGGGTGGGAGACAGAGGGTGGAGCAGGAATCGAAACGAAAGACCTGGGAGTGGCGAAAGAAAAGAAAGCGACAGTAACGGGAAGACATCAGCAGGCAGACAAAAGCGAGTGCGTTGTGTGGTGTTAACTTCCACGTGACATGATACGCCAGACAATACAAAAAATAGCAGCCTGGACAGCAGAGTTGGGTTGGTGGAAGGAGGAGGAGCAGCAGCAGCAGCAGAAGAAGAAGAAGAAGATAATGAGGAGGAGGAGAACGAGGAGGAGAAGGAGAACGAGGAGAAGGAGAACGAGGAGGAGGAGAACGAGGAGGAGAAGGAGGAGGAGGAGAACGATGAGGAGGAGAAGGAGGAGGAGAAGGAGGAGGAGGAGAACGATGAGAGGAGGAAAACGTGGAGGAGGAGAACGAGGAGGAGGAGGAGGAGAAGGAGGAGAACGACGAGGAGGAGGAGGAGGAGAACGAGGTGGAGGAGGAGAAGGAGGAGGAGGAGAATGAGAACGAGGAGGAGGAGGAGTGGAAGGAGGGGAAGGAAGGGAAAAACAAGAATAATTTTGCAATATCCACAGCAGACCATGAGCTCTCTCTCTCTCTCTCTCTCTCTCTCTCTCTCTCTCTCTCTCTCTCTCTCTCTATCTATCTATCTATCTGTGTGTGTGTGTGTGTGTGTGTGTGTGTGTGTTTCGTTCTTTCAATAATGGGTCTCAGAGGATCAACATCTGTTCTCTGTCTGAGTGAATATACAACTGGTCTCGACAACACAACTCTGTGTGATCAGAACATCAACTCAACTCACATTCGCATGCATGACTTTTCACCTGCTTGATTACAGGCTGATCACAGTTAGCACACGTCACACACTGTGTTGCTGTTAGGCTGACTGTAGTTAACATACGTCTGTTTCTGTCTCTCTCTCTCTCTCTCTCTCTCTCTCTCTCTCTCTCTCTTGTTGTGTCCATGACACTGGTCCCTTCCCCCTTTATTTTCGGTATTTTGTGTGTCCCAGCTGTATGAATGTACCTCCTTCGCAAACAGATTGGTGGCCTTGCACTAAAATATTTCTGAGTTCTGAGTTCTCTCCCTGTGTGTGTGTGTGTGTGTGTGTGTGTGTCTGTCTGTCTGTCTGTCTGTCTGTCTTTCTCTCTGTCTCTGTCTCTCTGTCTTTCTCTCTGTCTCTCTCTCTGTGTCTTTGTCTCTCTCTCTCTCTCTCTGTCTCTTTCTCTTTGTGTGTCTCTATGTGTGTCTCTCTGTCTCTTTCTATCTCTGTTTCTCAGTCTCTGTCTCTCTCTCTCTTTGATTCTCTCTGTCTCTCTCTCTCTCTGTGTCTCTGTCTCTCTCTCTGTCTCACTGTCTCTCTCTGTCTCTCTCTGTCTCTGTGTGTATGTCTCTCTCTGTCTCTCTGTCTGTGTGTGTGTGTGTCTCTGTCTCTGAGTTCTGAGTTCTGTGTGTGTGTGTGTGTCGCTCTCTCTCTCTGTCTCTCTGTCTGTCTCTCTCTCTCTCACTGTCTGTCTCTCTGTCTCACGTCTCTGTCTCTCTCTGTCTCGCTGTCTCTCTCTCTCTCTGTGATCCCAACAAACCAATGGACTGGGCAGGTTGAACACGCCAAGAGAGGTTACACGTATTGATGTTCTCTAGAGTGAGGGAAACATCAAGTGTTGTTCATAAACTCAGAAGAAAAACAAAACAAAGGAAGATGAAAGAGAAGAAGAAGACGGTGAAGGAGAAGGATGAACAGGAGAAAAGAGAGGTGGATGAAAAGAAGAAGACGTAGGAGAAGTAGACGAACAAGAAAATTGAAAAAAAAAAATTGGAGAAGGAGGAGGAGGGGAGGATATGAAGAAGAAGAAGAAGAAGAGGGAGGAGGGGGAGAAGAAGAAGAAGATGGTGGAGGAGGAGTTGGAGGAGCAGGAGAAGAAGGGGGAGGAGGGGTAGAAGGAGAATCAGAATAAGAACAAGAACAAGAATTAAAAACAAAAAAGGTACGGGATAATGAAACCATTTTTTGTACCACGGAAACTGGAAGCTTCTGCTCAGTGCTCAGTGAATATATGTTGTTTTTTCGTTGGTTTGTTTGTTTGTTCGCCGGTTTCAGAATCAAATGCATCTCAAAGGTTGGTTTGTTTTCAGCCAGCTCAAACTTGTTTCTTTTATAAAACCTTTTCTCTCTTCTTTTTTCCTTCACTCAAGTCGTTTGATTTCATAGATTCAGACTTTGAAAATGCGTTGATAGCTCTGAAGGAGGCGCTTTGATAGAATCGGTTAGACTTTGAACGTAAGATCCAGTGATCATCAGTGATTAGAGTTCGAGGCTTCGTTG
>NC_134876.1:47523314-47535814 GCF_041734735.1 Babylonia areolata | reverse complement strand
TGTGTGTGTGTGTGTCTGTATTGTTTGTTTTTTCGTTTGTTAGTTGTTGTGTTTGTTTGTTTGTTGTTGTTGTTTTGTTTGTTTGTTTTTTTTTGGGGGGAGGGTTTGTTTGTTTGTTTTGTTTTGTTTTTGTTTTTTTGTTTTGTTGTTGTTTGTTTGTTTGTTTGTTTGAAACCAATAAGAAGTCTGGAAGTCACAGAGTGATGAAATAGAGACGAGACACATTTTGTCATGTTAGTGGATTGGCTGTGATGGTATATAATGCCGATATATATATATATATATGTGTGTGTGTGTGTGTGTGTGTGTGTTGTTGTTGTTGTTGTTGTTGTTGTTTTGTTTGTTGTTTTGTTTTGTTCAAACAGTCACTTTAATACCCCTTGCGCATACCACGCTCTTCTATTCGAAGCCAATAAAGAGTCTTGAAGTCTTGAAGTCTCAGAGTGGTGAAATGGAGATACCTTTTCTCTGGTTAGTGGATTGGCTATGATAGTATATATCGCTAATACATATATATTGATTGGTTTGTTGGTTGTTTTTTGCTTTTGTTTGTGGTGTTTGTTTGTTGTTGTTGTTTTGTTTGTTTGTTCGGGTTGTTTTTTTTATTGGTGTTGGGTTTGTTTCTGGTTGTTTTTGTTACTGTTTAAACAGTTATTTCATTGTTAGTTTGTTTATTTGTTTATCTTTGTTTGTTTGTTTGTCTTTTTGAGCTTTTTGTTCATTTGTTTAAATAGCTATAAAATACCATGAGCATACCATGTTCACTGTTCGAAGCCAATACAGAGTCTTGAATTCTTGAAGTCTCAGAGTGATGAAATGGAGACACCTTTTCTCAGGTTAGAAGATGGGCTATGATAGTATATATCGCCTAATATATATATATATATATATGTGTGTGTGTGTGTGTGTGTGTGTGTGTGTGTGTGTGTGTGTTGTGTTGTGTTTTATGTTGCTGTTGTTGTTTTGTTTGTTTATTGTTGTTGGGGTTTTTTTGCTGTTTAAATTGTTATTTTAATACCCCTTGCGCATACCAAATTCTTCCATTCGAAACCAAAAAAATCGCGAAGTCTTGTGCCATTTTCTTCTGTCCACCAAGTGCCTTTGTTGTTGTTGTTGGTTGTTTTTTTGTTTGTTTTTTTTGCTTGTTTGTTTGTTTTTTGTTGTTGTTGTTTGTTTGTTTGTTTTTTTGTTTGGTTGGTTGGGTTTTTTTCATTTTTTTTGTTTGTTAGCTGTATTGTTCTTACTTGTCTTTCTTTTCTTTGCAATCCATGTGTTGTGCATAAATTTCCACTTTCAGAAATATTAGTCGCACATTTAGTATTTATGTATATGTATATACAAGCTGGCTCAATGCTCGGATTATATCAGTGATCGACAGAAGCTTACAGTTGGGCCAACACTAAAGTGAGAGTTGTATGTTCAATGTTTTGGTTTTGTTTTTTTCACTGCAATGGGAAGTAATTTACAGCTTAGTCTCACCTAGAAGACAAGATTGCACTGGCTCTTACTGCTGCAACCTTGCTGGCTAGTTGGCCTTGGGAACCATCCTAACACCGACTGTCCTAATACTGACCCTCCTGGCCGAGAGAGTGCGGAGGTAACTTGGGCGAGGCACTCTCCACTATAATCAAATTCCAGCTCAGTTATAGACGGGAGAGGAGTTGTATCCTCTCCTCCTCTGCTGTCCTGATGGTTGTAGTCAGACACGATTACCGCACTGCTACTTTTACAATACCGGCTGTCCTAAAAACCCTCTTAGCCGAGAGAGCGGTGATGTAATTTGGGCAAGACACTCTTCATTATAATCAAACTCTAGCCCAGATAGTCGGGTCAGCAGTTGCCACCTCTGTTGTTCTGGTGGTCAGTCGGTCACGACTGACTGTCATACATACATATGTAGAAATAAATCGGCACAATCTAAGATTCTCTTTTTGTCCTGTTGAATTCGTTGTGTCTGCATTGTCGCAGTTTCAAGTGGAATACTGTTTTCATTATTCTTTTTTGTTTTTTTATTGCTATCTCTGCTGCAGCTACTGCTGCTGCTGCTGGTGATAATACTGGGTACTGTTCAGAGGTGTGTTAGTTGGTACGTAGTTGTGATAAGATACTCTCCTTGCTTTCTTGTGTACCGTGCGGACTTCCGTCTGTTGTAAATAGCATCTCCATCTTCTACAAATTCATATGTTACACAATACCCACTTCACAATCCTTGAATTGTAAGAAACGCGGTCTGCCATGACTAACAATTTTTTTTTAATTTCTTCACATCATAATCTTACCAGAAAGAAACGAGGAACTGAATGTCATACAGCGTCATGTGTACATGAATTGAAACCATCATGAAACTTAAATGTTTTTGCAAAGAACCTGTGAACTTTTATCTCCTGCATGAAGACTCCATAGGTAAGGCAAATTGTTTTGAATCACATGGAAGTAAAAATGCGTAAGAGAAAATGATGGAATGGGATGGTGGAGCGTGTGTGGAAGAGGGGGGGGGGTCTATTCTAACAAAAATGAAGCATAAAGTGTTTTCTGCACAATAAATGTTATTTCAATCTCAACATCATCTTCACTATTTGAAACAGTTATGAACCAGCCGGCTGACTGACTGACTGGCTGACTGACTGACAGAATGACCGATCAACCAACCAGCCAACCCAAATCAACAAAATAACATGACTATCCAGCTTAACCCACTCTGACTCTTAACAGGAAGAGATAGAGACTAACCAGCTTAACCCACTCTAACTTTTAACAGGAAGAGATAGAGTCTAACCAGCTTAACTTACTCTGACTTTAACAGGAAGAGATAGAGACTAACCAGCTTAACTCACTCTGACTTTAACAGGAAGAGATAGAGACTAACCAGTTTATCCCACTCTGATGTTAACAGGAAGAGATAGAGTCTAACCAGCTTAACCCACTCTTACTCTTAACAGGAACAGGAAGAGATAGAGTCTAACCAGCTTAACTCACTCTGACTTTAACAGGAAGAGATAGAGTCTAACCAGCTTATCCCACTCTGACTTTAACAGGAAGAGATAGAGTCTAACCAGCTTAACTCACTCTGACTTTAACAGGAAGAGATAGAGTCTAACCAGATTAACGTACTCTGACTTTAACAGGAAGAGATAGAGTCTAACCAGATTAACCCATTCTTACTCTTAACAGGAAGAGATAGAGACTAACCAGCTAAACTCACACTGACTTTAGCAGGAAAAGATAGAGACTAACCAGCTTAACTCACTCTGACTTTAGCAGGAAAAGATAGAGACTAACCAGCTGAACCCACTCTGACTTTAACAGGAAGAGATAGAGTCTAACCAGCTTAACTTACTCTGACTTTAACAGGAAGAGATAGAGTCTAACCAGCTTAACTTACTCTGACTTTAACAGGAAGAGATAGAGTCTAACCAGATTAACGTACTCTGACTTTAACAGGAAGAGATAGAGTCTAACCAGCTTAACCCACTCTGACTTTAACAGGAAGAGATAGAGTCTAACCAGATTAACCCACTCTGACTCGTAACAGGAAGAGATAGAGACTAACCAGCTTATCCCACTCTGACTTTAACAGGAAGAGATAGAGACTAACCAGCTTAACCCACTCTTACTTTTAACAGGAAGAGATAGAGACTAACCAGCTTAACCCACTCTTACTCTTAACAGGAAGAGATAGAGTCTAACCAGCTTAACCCACTCTTACTTTTAACAGGAAGAGATAGAGACTATCCAGCTGAACCCACTCTGACTTTAACAGGAAGAGATAGACTCTAACCAGCTTAGCCCACTCTGACTCGTAACAGGAAGACATAGAGACTAACCAGCTGAACCCACTCTGACTTCAACAGGAAGAGATGCAGTCTAACCAGCTGAACCCACTCTGACTTTAACAGGAAGAGATAGAGACTAACCAGCTTAACTCACTCTGACTTTAACAGGAAGAGATAGAGTCTAACCAGCTTGACCCACTCTTACTCTTAACAGGAACAGGAAGAGATAGAGTCTAACCAGCTTAACTCACTCTTACTCTTAACAGGAACAGGAAGAGATACAGACTAACCAGCTTAACCCACTCTGACTTTAACAGGAAGAGATAGAGACTAACCAGCTTAACCCACTCTGACTTTAACAGGAAGAGATAGAGTCTAACCAGCTTAACCCACTCTGACTTTAACAGGAAGAGATAGAGACTAACCAGCTTATCCCACTCTGACTTTAACAGGAAGAGATAGAGTCTAACCAGCTTAACCCACTCTTACTCTTAACAGGAAGAGATAGAGTCTAACCAGCTTAACCCACTCTGACTTAAACAGGAAGAGATAGAGACTAAACAGCTTAACCCACTCTAACTTTTAACAGGAAGAGATAGAGTCTAACCAGCTTAACTTACTCTGACTTTAACAGAAAGAGATAGAGACTAACCAGCTTAACCCACTCTGACTTTAGCAGGAAGAGATAGAGACTAACCAGCTTAACCCACTCTGACTTTAGCAGGAAGAGATAGAGACTAACCAGCTTAGCCCACTCTAACTCTTAACAGGAAGAGATAGAGACTAACCAGCTTAGCCCACTCTAACTCTTAACAGGAAGAGATAGAGACTAACCAGCTTAACTTACTCTGACGTTAACAGGAAGAGATAGAGACTAACCAGCTTATCCCACTCTGACTCTAAACTCACTCTGACTTCAACAGGAAGAGATGTAGTCTAACCAGCTTAACCCACTCTGATTTAGCAGGAAAAGATAGAGACTAACCAGCTTAATCCACTTTGACTTTAACAGGAAGAGATAGAGACTAACCAGCTTAACTCACTCTGACTTTAACAGGAAGAGATAGAGTCTAACCAGCTTAACTTACTCTGACTTTAACAGGAAGAGATAGATACTAACCAGCTTATCCCACTCTGACTTTAACAGGAAGAGATAGAGTCTAACCAGCTTAACCCACTCTAACTCTTAACAGGAAGAGATGGACTATAACCACCTTAACCCACTCTGACTCGTAACAGGAAGAGATAGAGACTAACCAGCTGAACCCACTCTGACTTTAACAGGAAGAGATAGAGTCTAACATGCTTAACCCACTCTTACTTTTAACAGGAAGAGATAGAGTCTAACCAGCTTAACCCACTCTAACTCTTAACAGGAAGAGATAGAGACTAACCAGCTGAACCCACTCTGACTTCAACAGGAAGAGATGCAGTCTAACCAGCTTAACTCACTCTGACTTTAACAGGAAGAGATAGAGTCTAACCAGCTTAACTCACTCTGACTTTAACAGGAAGAGATAGAGTCTAACCAGCTTAACTCACTCTGACTTTAGCAGGAAGAGATAGAGACTAACCAGCTTAACCCACTCTTACTCTTAACAAGAAGAGATAGAGACTAACCAGCTTAACCCACTCTGACTTTAACAGGAAGAGATAGAGACTAACCAGCTTAACCCACTCTTACTCTTAACAAGAAGAGATAGAGACTAACCAGCTTAACCCACTCTGACTTTAACAGGAAGAGATAGAGACTAACCAGCTTATCCCACTCTGACTTTAACAGGAAGTGAGTCTAACCAGCTTAACCCACTCCTACTCTTAACAGGAAGAGATAGAGACTAACCAGCTTATCCCACTCTGATGTTAACAGGAAGAGATAGAGTCTAACCAGCTGAACCCACTCTGACTCATAAACAGGAGGAGATAGAGTCTAACCAGCTGAACCCACTCTGACTCATAAACAGGAGGAGATAGAGTCTAACCAGCTGAACCCACTCTGACTCATAAACAGGAGGAGATAGAGTCTAACCAGCTTAACCCACTCTTACTCTTAACAGGAAGAGATAGAGTCTAACCAGCTGAACCCACTCTTACTCTTAACAGGAAGAGATAGAGTCTAACCAGCTGAACCCACTCTTACTCTTAACAGGAAGAGATAGAGTCTAACCAGCTTAACTCACTCTGACTTTAACAGGAAGAGATAGAGACTAACCAGTTTATCCCACTCTGATGTTAACAGGAAGAGATAGAGACTAACCAGCTTAACTCACTCTGACTTTAACAGGAAGAGATAGAGACTAACCAGTTTATCCCACTCTGATGTTAACAGGAAGAGATAGAGTCTAACCAGCTGAATCCACTCTGACTCATAAACAGGAAGAGATAGAGTCTAACCAGCTTAACTCACTCTGACTTCAACAGGAAGAGATAGAGTCTAACCAGCTGAACCCACTCTGACTCATAAACAGGAGGAGATAGAGTCTAACCAGCTGAACCCACTCTGACTCATAAACAGGAGGAGATAGAGTCGTCCAAAACGGCTCTGCTGAAGAACCTGACAGACGCCATGAAGGCTCTCCTGGTCGCTCGGCAAGACATCGCCGCCGACCTCCCTTGGTCCAGCGACACGATGCGAGACGATGCCTCAACGGTCTGTCGCCAGTCGTTCCCCTCGCTGGTCAGTGAGTGGGGCTGGGAGGGGCTGACCACGCTTCTCGCCCGCCTCTGGAAGGAGGAAGGGGTGCAGAGAGCTTGGACACAGTCTGCGTCAACGACCTGGGTAAGTGAGGTTTTGGGGTGAGTGAAGTTGTGGGGTTTAGTGGTTACGAATCCGTACCACTATAGGTTTCAGCTTCAGTTTCAGATCCTCAAGGAGACGTCACTGAATTCGGACAAATCCATATACTGCTAAGCACATGCCTGACCAACAACCTTACCAAACGCGCTTCGTCAGGTCTTGAGTCCATGCATATATATTTGTGTACCTGTCAGAGTGGATTTCTTCTGTGTAATTTTTGCCAGAGGACAACACTTTTTTGTTGCCGTGAATTCTTTTTCAATGCACCAAATACTTGCTGTACAAAGGACCTCGGTTTATCAGTCTCATCCGAATGACCAGACGCTCAGTTTGATTTTCCAGTCAAACTTCGGAAAAAGGACGAGAGCGGAGTTCGAACCCAGACCCTCACGGACTCTGTACTGGCAGATGAGCGTCTTAACCACTCTGCCACCTTCCCCCCTGCTAGGATGTGAGAGAATCTGAGCGTGCGGGGTCGATTCCCACACTCACCAGAACTGAATTGTTTCCTTCTCACCAGGAGCCAGCAGTTGCATTGCTCGGACGGAAGAGCCTAGTATGGTCGTAACCCGCTACTAAGTGTGTGTAGTATGGAACTGACCAATGGCGTAGTTCGGTCAATGTAGGCATTTAGTCACGTGTAACTGTCAAAAAGTTAGAACCAAGCAACGCAACTGGATCCTGGACCTTGAGAGATGGTCTGGTGGACGCTAGTCATTCGGATGAGACGATAAACAGAGATCCCGTGTGAAGCTTGCATTTAGTGCATTTCGACAGAGGGACAGACAGACACAGAGACGGAGAGAGGGGGAGATACAGAGAGAGGGAGAGGGAAAGAGATACGGGAACAGAGAGTTGACAAAACCAGTATCATCATGGATATCACGACAACAGCAAAAAGAACAACAACAACAACAAAGATAACGATAGCAGCAGCAATAACAACAGCAAAAAGAACAACAACAACAACAACAAAGATAACGATAGCAGCAGCAATAACAACAGCAAAAAGAACAACAACAACAACAACAAAGATAACGATAGCAGCAGCAATAACAACAGCAAAAAGAACAACAACAACAACAACAACAAAGATAACGATAGCAGCAGCAATAACAACAGCAAAAAGAACAACAACAACAACAACATGGACAACGATAGCAGCAGCAATAACAACAAAAGAACAACAACAACAACAACAAACGCAACGACAGCAGCAGTAATACCATTAACAACAAAATCAGCCACCACCACCACCACCACCACAACGACAACAACAACAACAACAACAACAACAACAACAACATCGACAGCAACAACGACAACACAAACATAACCCCCATGAATCGTTTTACACCCAAAACAACCCATCTTCCCCCTTTGTCTCGCAGCTGCCCAGGGAACGCTATCACCGCTGTTTGTCGTCTCTGCAGACAGATCAACCGTCTTTTAATCTTGTCTCTTCTCAAACGTATCAGCTGTGAGCAGACGACACTGATAGACACGGTTATAACATCTACGTCACAAGAGTATCTGGGTACGAGAAAATTGAATGCGTGTCTTTCGCAGACAGATCGCGCGTCCTGTCGACAAATGATCCGACGGTGTTGTTGAATCGGGTTGATTGAAAGCGTGCTCTTGCATCTCTTTACTTTTTATTCTTTTTTTTGGGGGGGGGGGGGGGGGGGCGCGGGGGGGGGGTTGGAGGTTGAGGGGGGGGGAGTGGGGGAGGGCCCGGGGGGGGGGGGGGGGGTTGTTGTTGTATGTTTTGTTGTTGTTGTTTTTGGTGTGGGTTTTTTGGGGGTTTTTGTTGTTTGTTTGTTGTTGTTTGTTTTGCGTGTGTTCTTTTTTATGTGCGTGTGTTTTGTGGGGGGGGTAGGGGTGTGTGTATGGGGGGGGGGGGAGGAAGGGGAGGGGGGTTGTTTGTTTGTTTTGGTTTTTGTTTGTTTTCGTTGTTTTGTTTTTAAATAGGGAAAAAAACTCACACTCCTCTCTGTCAAACTGAATCTCTATGTGTGTGTGTGTGTGTGTGTGTGTGTGTGTGTGTGTGTGTGTGTGTGTGTGACTCTGTGTCTGTCTTTCTTTTTCTCTGCCTGTTTCTCTGCCTCTCTCTGTGTCTCTGTCCCTCTCTGTGTCTGTCTCTCTCTCTCTCTCTCTCTGCCATTCTCTCTGTCTGTCCCTCTGTCTGTCTCTCTCTCTGTCTCTCTCTCTCTCTCTCTCTCTCTCTGCCTCTCGGTCTCCCTCTCTGTCCCTCTCTGTCTCTGTCTCTCTCTGTCTGTCTCTCTCTCTTTCTGTCTGTCTCTGCCTCTGTCTCTGTCTCTCTCTCTCTCTCTCTCTCTCTCTCTCTCTCTCTCGGGGGGGTGTGAGTTGTTGTTTCACACGTAAAGTCACGCTTAAAATGCTCTGTCAATCAACGGCTAATTTCAACAGATTCAAGACTTACCTGAATCTTCAAGTTTGGCGACTGACTCACTGAAGTGCAATGCCTTCTGGATGTACAGACTTCAGAGCAGCATGTGGCTGTTTTAACCCAATATTCCAACGTTTCATGTTGAAACGAGTTTGGCAAACGGTTGCAATGCGTGTCGCCATTCTGAAGTTGAAGTGCAGAGCAGACGGTGCTGTGTTAGGACTGCTCCTCTCCTATTTGTTTTGGGGCAGTTTACTTCTCCAGTGTGGGGACGTGGAGAGCAACCCTGGGCCCAACCCTTCTCAGAGCAGAGACAACATGAGGCAGACCCGACTGGCCAGCTCAGGATCAGCCAGCTCCCGGTCTAGTATGGAGAGACCAGGCCACACCCGTGACGCCGCCTCCAGTCAGCCCGAGAAAGAACCGACCTTGTCAGACCTCATGAGTAAGATGGACTTCTTGACCACACGGATGGACGCGGGGTTCGGTGAGGTGAAGCAGGACATACAGGTCCTACGAGAGGAGTACGCCGCCATGCAGGGAGAGATGAAAGGTCTACGGGAGGAGGTCGGAAGACTGCGGCAACAGAACCAAGACCTGACGCAGAGGCTGGAGGACCTGGAGAAGAAGACCGACGACCTGGAGGGAAGATCGAAACGGAACAACCTCATCTTCTACGGCCTGTCGCGAAGGGAAAATGAGACTCCTACGGACTGTGCAAATAGGTTGCAGGACCTTCTGACAGACCAGCTGGAACTACCTGAGGATGTCGAGTTTGACAGGGTGCATAGGTTGAGCGCCAAGCCAGACTCTCCTATAATTGCGCGGTGTGTCTTCTACAAGCAGAAACTGGACGTTCTTAAAGCCAAGAGCAAATTACAGGGGACCAACATCTTCGTGGGTGAGGATTTTTCAGCCAGAGTTAGAGACATGAGAAAGAAGTTAACTCCCCACCTCAAGAAAGCAAAGAGTGACGGCAAGCGTGCTACCTTAGTGTACAACTACCTGCTGGTCGACGGCAAGCGCTACACTGTAGGTGATGATGACACGCTGGTGGAACTGAGATAGGAACTCGGCCGGTCCAAAAATTCACATGAAAATGTGTCCGTAGCAGTGGAGGGCGCTGACGCTGTTGTGACACCGGTTTCACCGGTTGTGTTGACCCAGTGCCTCGCGTTGACAGCACGTGAAACAAACCGTAAGTCCGTGGGCTGGGAGGAAAACTCAGTTGTGTATGAAGTGTTTGAAAATAGAAATGTCACAGGGGTTGTTGGGTCAAGTGGAAATGAGCATGAAAACACTTTATCCACTGTAAATGATTTGTGTGATAATCTTGATAACTTTGATAATAAAATGAAGCCTTTTTCTTTTCTTCATTGGAACGTACATGGATTGATTTCGAAGATATCTGACAATGAATTTATCTCTTTTGTTTCTGGTTTTGATTTTGTATGTTTTGTGGAAACTTTTGTTGAATATTTTCAATCGCCTATGTTTACTGAATATACTGTTTACTGTAAACCTGCAGTCAAGTTGTCGTTACACGGGAGGCGGTCAGGTGGCCTTGTTTGCCTTGTAAAGAATGAAATTTGTTCGTTCGTTAAAACAGTTGATGTTGAATCTGATCTTTTCATTGCTTTCATAATCAGTAGATCATTGTTGGGCACAATGAGAGATGTAATGTATGTGTGTGTGTACATACCGCCTGAAAGCTCACCCTATTATAGTTATTTTGATGTGGAAAATGGAATTTCTTTATTAGAAAATTTTCTATGTGATTGTTTGCTTCATGTAAAAGATGATGTGTTTGTGTTACTTAGTGGTGATTTCAACAGCAGAGTTTCGAATATTTCTTGTGATTTGGAGGAAAACATGTCTTCATTTGATGTTCAACATAAAAGTGGTCCACTGAATGTAAACAGAAATTCGGAAGATAATGTTTTGAACAATTATGGAAAGTTATTGCTTAATATGTGTACTGCTCTGAATTTGTGCATTATAAATGGTATGTGTCAGGGTGATCGTCAAGGTCACTACACGTTCATATCTGATAGCGGAAGCAGCGTTAATGACTATTTTTTAATGTCATGTGATTTATTTTTGAGTCTTTCTGATAACTGTGAATTATGTGTATATGAGAGAATCGAATCAGACCATATGCCTTTAGTAT
The DNA here is from genome assembly GCF_041734735.1 of Babylonia areolata. NCBI lineage: Eukaryota > Metazoa > Mollusca > Gastropoda > Neogastropoda > Buccinidae > Babylonia > Babylonia areolata. Next base: position 47,524,664 of record NC_134876.1, on the reverse strand, counting down.
TATTTATTAGTTTCCCGAATAACAACCCAAACAGCGCACATGAGATGAATGTCTGTCGTGTGATTGAGAAAATTGTTTGGAATGATGTGTATGTTGATGTATTTAGTGCTGCGATTTTTTCTGATGTAATGCAGGACCGTATGCAAAAGGCGATTAATTTAATTGATGTAGATATTAATGAAGCACTGCATGAATTTAACTGTAGCCTGAAAGAAGCAGCAACATGTATGAAGAAACAGGTGAGTATTGGCAGGAAAGAAAAAGAAGGCGATTGGTATGACATGGAATGCAAAGTTGCTAAAAGGAATGTTAGAAATTTATTGAATAGATTCCGTCGTACTCTGTCCAAACCAACACGTGAGTCCTTTTGTAAAGCTAGGAAAGAATACAAACGTCTTTTGAAAAGAAAAAAGAAGGAATATAATGATGGCCTATTAAGTGGATTACTTCAGTCTATAAAAAGTCAAAAAGAATTCTGGGATTATGTGCACAAAATTTCAAGGAAAAGAACTCAACCTGTGAATAACATTAGCTTAGAAACGTGGTTTCGGCACTTTAGGGAGTTGCTTGAACGAAACGTTGACTCTTATAGTCAGCTGGAAAATAGGGACAGTGAACATGAGAGTATAGGTGAGTATGGTGATGAAAATTTAAATCGTCCTATTTCAAGAGAAGAGATTCTGTTTGCTTTAAGAAAGGTAAAATCTCGCAAGGCTTCTGGCCCAGATGGAATTATAGGTGAGTTGATTAAAAATGCCTGCCAGGTTAATGTAGTTTTAGATTTTCTTGTTAACTTTTTCAATTCTTTATTTGACAAAGGGATCTATCCCGAAAGTTGGTCAGAATCTATTGTCCTTCCATTGTATAAGAAAGGTGACGCAAACAACCCAAATAACTACAGAGGCATTTCATTGTGTAATGTATGTAGTAAGTTATACAGTGCTGTGATTAACAGGAGACTGCAAGAATGGGTGAGTGATAATAACATTACAGGTGAATTCCAAGCAGGGTTCAAGAAAAACTATTCCACTATAGATCACATGTTCACATTAATGGCATTTGTTCAAAAACAGTTTTGTCTAAATCGGAAATTATATGTAGCATTTATTGATTTCGAGAAAGCGTTTGATTCCGTCAATAGAACGTTGCTGTGGCCTATTTTGCTTAAAAATGGTATCCATGGAAAACTTTATAAATGTGTTGTGAGTATGTATGAGTGTGTTAAGGCAAGAGTGAGATCTGGCGCTGCTCTGACAGAATATATTAATTGCACTTCTGGTGTAAAGCAAGGTGATGTTTGTAGTCCCGTTTTGTTCTCTTTATTTATTAATGAGCTGGCTCTTGAAGTTA
>NC_134876.1:47515814-47518314 GCF_041734735.1 Babylonia areolata | reverse complement strand
ACATCAAATCTGGATACTTCATTTTTTTTACATACGCATTATGCCGTTGGTTCTCCGTTTGAGGCGAGAATTACATGCAAAAGTTGTACTGTCTCAGCTTTTCTGCTTTCCGCTCCACTAGACCAACCTGTTTTTCTGGCCTCATCAGCGTTTACAGTCCACCACTCCCTCAAGAACTCTCCGCTATTTCCTCAGATTGTTACCACCTGAAAATTCCTCGTGTCAATACAATGATAATATGGTCAACACGGCCCTATGTACACTAACCCACTTTACGTTTATGAGAAATGATAAAATTGTAGGTGGAAGAGTGGAGATAGAACAGAGAGCGTTCATGAGTGATGCAGGTGATTTCACCTAACTGTTTGTTTCCCTGACCTCTTGGGGATACAGGGCGTTGTACAAACGTATAGTAGTAGTAGTAGTAGGAGGAGGAGGAGGAGTTGTTGTTGTTGTTGTACATCAGACAAGTAGACTACATAAATGCTGGTAACAACACAACGGTTAACTATTTCGTTGTTTGTTGATTTGCTTTTCAGATGGACTGTCTGCCCAAGTGCTTGGAAGACCCTACAAGACTTTGTGACCAGGTGAGTGAGAGTTTGCCTACACGCATTCACAAAACACAGTCCACATGCCATATGCCTGTCTTTATGGTTCTAAAGACGTCAGTCAGTTTCAGTTTCAGTTTCTGTTTCAAGGAGGTGTCGAAGCGTTCTGACACTGATCCATATACGCTACTCTATATCTATCGTTTTTTGTTTTGTTTTGTTTTTGTTTTTTTGTTGTTGTTTTTTTTGTTGTTGGGTTGTTTTTTTCAAAAGGAGCAGATGCTTTACTATCGCATAAACCCAGTGTGGTGATCAGACCTTTAAAGCCCCACCATAGGTTTGGAAAACTTCTGCTCCACAAAACAATAGGTCCTCAAAGCAAATATAACAAGCCGAAAAAAACATCATGCCCCATTTTTTTGTGAAATTGCATCCATACCTTTACATACACTAATGTGTTTTATTTTGTTTTCTACCTTTTACGCTTGTTCCCAAGTTGATTGGATGTTATTACCTGTAACATCTGCATCAGCATATTAATCACTGCTGTATATGTACAATGATATAGCTGTGTTTCTCTGTTCTCTTTATGTCCGCTATCTGTTTCTCACTTCGGTCATGTCTCTGTATGTGTGTGTGTTGGGTGAGAGTGTGTACATGTGTGGGTATCGGGGTGGGTTGGTGTGAACATGTGAATGTGTTCGTTTTATTCATTTTTACAATGTTGATGATAATAATGATTATTAATAATAATTAATATTAGTAATAATAGAAGTATTAGTATTTACAAAGATTATTATTATTGTGTCGTTATCTTTATTGTTGATACTGTTGTCACAAGGACATATTGGAAGACTAGGCAATGCCCAAAATCTTTATCCTTGAGAAATAAAGTTTTTGAATCTTGAATCTTGTGTAAGACATCAAATCAATATCCCGATCTTAAAACTGAAAAATAGTGATTGTTGTAATTGAATCCCTACTCCCTCGCTAAAACAAATCTAGTGGAAATGGTATCGTCTTCTATCGGAAGTCGTTCTGGAAACGAGTATGTTCCCAGAATGGCAAAACAACATGGTACACATGATACTGGTGTATCTAAATGTAAAGATTACTCCGTCAATAAAAGTTGAACACCTGTAAACTTGTAACGGAAAGCGTCTCAGACGCTCAGCAAATTAGAGAAGATAAGATAAGATAAGATAAGAATAACTTTATTATCTCCAACTGGAGAAATTTGGTCAGGTGCATTATCACAACACAGACAAGTAAACAACATGGGGACCATAACTGTAAAAGCCAACAACAGCCCCAACAAATATTACGATACAAATGTAAAAAATATCACATACATCGTTTCATACATACATCCACTCACTGCAGGTAATAACTAGTATTCTTAATGTAAAAACAGAAAGAATTAAGAAACATTATTTGAATATACTTATAAACATAGCCTACTATACTGCACATTGATTATAATAGACAGATAAGATAAGAATAAAGATGAATTGCGGAAAACCACAACCAGATAATCAGCACACACCCGCACCGCACCCCCCCTCCCCCCCACCCCCACCCCACACACGCGGATAACTTGATTAAACAAAAAAAGATGATGACGAAAGCATCTTATCAGACACACGCACAACAAAGAAGGACTGACTTATAAGCCTGGTGACTAACAAGCTATTATTGATCATGATGAATTAAAGGGCAGAGAGTTTCCCTCCTCTTGATGTGTATAGTGGTCTGGGTGTTTGCGTTTTGAAAGAGACCAAAAAAAACTGTTGCTGTTGGGTTTTGATTTTGCTTTATAAATGGAGGTCCTATGTGCATCAAGCAGTTAGCGCATGAAACTGGTCGTTCGGCAGTCGTCCTTGGTAAAATTCGTAAGAAAAGTCTATTCTATTGGAAAAACAAATAGACATACTCGCAGAGGGGGAAAA
>NC_134876.1:47490814-47508314 GCF_041734735.1 Babylonia areolata | reverse complement strand
GTGTGTGACCGTGTGTTGTTGTTTTGTTGTTGTTTTTATTTACCCCGCCATGTAGGCAGCCATACTCCGTTTTCGGGGGGTTTCCATAACCCACCGAATGCTGACATGGATTACAGGGTCTTTAACGTACGTATTTGATCTTCTGCGTGCGTATACACACGAAGATATAACTATGGGACAAGAGTGGAAGAGAGACATGGGCAGGGAGAGAGGGAATGAGAGAACCGACCTTTGCCCAGCCTGGTTTTAACTCACTCAGTACGGCCAGTCCTCTCTTCTCCTCTATACAGACCCCTCGGATGTCCAGTGGGTGTCTCAATGACCCAACCTTTAGCTTCCGTCGTCAGAATTGTGGTATTCTTTGTCAACATTCACGATCGCCTCTTCAGTATAAGAGCGTTCCACTTGCGATATTTTAATGATGGTAATTGGGGTGAAACGCTGTTAACGTCGTCTCTTTCGCCGTTCGTATGGAGAGAGTTAAACGCTATCGGGTAGGTTTACGGTGTAATCGCTTCAAACTGACCCCCAGCTGGGTTTTTACCCCCCACCCCCACCCCCCACTCCCCAACCCCCATCCCACCCAGTGCCATTTTGGGCCAGCCTCAATGACCCATGGAATCATTTATGGTTGGTCAAGATAGACCCCCTTCCCCCAATCTCCAGTTCTTGTGTTAGAAAAAAAAAAACCCAAAACTTTTCAGATTCCCCAATGCTGCTTTGGGAAAGACTACAAGGGGAGGGGAAGGGGGAACGGGGGGTGGGGGGAGGGGGGAAACAGCCTACAACGTACAATTTTGCTGGCCGACACAGAAGTGGACAATGCCCGTGAACAGGTTTTTTTGGTTTTTTTTAAATTGTCCAGGTGTACTTAAACTGTCAGGGTCGTAGAAATGTTCCATTGTTGGAAGTTGGTGGGTAGAGCTTATTGCGTTTTCTGGGGGGGAAAAAAAGGTCTTTTTCCCTCGCTCTTTCTCTACTTTGTTTTGTTTTGTTTCCTTTTTATCTTCCTCTTCTTCTTCTTCTTCTTCGTCTCCTCCTCTTCGTCTCCTGTTCCTCCTCCTCCTCTTCGTCTCTTCGTCTCATCCTCCTCCTCCTCTTCGTCTCCTGTTCCTCCTCCTCCTCTTCGTCTCCTCCTCCTCCTCCTGATCCTCCTCCATCTCCTCCTCCTTCAACTTCTCCTGCATCCTCTTCGTCTCCTCCTCCTCCTCCTCCTCCTTCCTTCTCCTCCCACATCCCTCAAAATCCACTTCCTCCCCCTTCTTCGTCCTCTCCTCCTGATCCTCCGCCATCTCCTCCTCCTTCGACTTCTTCTGCATCCTCTTCTACTTCTCCTCCTCCTTCTTTCCTTCCTCCTCCCACTCTGTCTTCATCTTCTCCTCCTCCTCCTTCTTCTTCTCCTGCTCATCCTTTTATTTCATCGTCTTCTTTTTTTCTTTCATCTTCCTCCTTTTTTTTTCTTTTTTTTTCTTCTTTTTTTTTGTCTCTTGCTGGATTTATAAACAGCGCTTGATGTTTCACTCACTGTAGAGAATTGGGACAACCTCGCCTTGGGGTCTTGAACCTGCCCTGTTTGTTGGGATCACAGAGAGAGAGAGAGAGAGAGAGAGTCGAACAGACAGACAGACAGAAACAGAGACAGACAGACGGACAGACGGACGGACAGACGGACGGACAGACGGACGGAGATAGAGAGAGAGCGAACTCACAGTCTGTTGTGTTTGGTGAATATATAAAAAGGCCTCATCTCTCTCTCTCTCTCTCTCTCTCTCTCTCTCTCTCTCTCTCTCTCTCTCTTTTATTTTTTTTTTTTAGGTGTGACCACTTAGACTGTGTCAAAATGAAAGAGAACAAATGAGTTAGTAGCCCACTAAGGTGCGGTAGTAGTATGACAAAGTCCTTTTCTTTTTCTTTTCCTTTTTTTCTTCTTCTTCTTCTTCTTCTTCTTCTTCATCATCTTCTTTTGACAATGTGCGGCCTCTTCTTATTTCCCTGAGGAGCACATTCAGCCCAGTCAGCAGTGGTTTATGACCTGTTTCTGCGCTCGGTAAGTAAATTTCCCAAGGGGGTGAGGGGGAGGGGGACATGGGGGGTGAGGGGGCGTGGGAGGGATGTGGGTGGTCGGGGAGGGAGGAGGCGGGAAAGGGAGGAGATATGAGAGAAAAGGGGGAAACGGATATTTTGGGTGGTGGGTGGTGAGGGGTGGTGGGGGAGGGGGCTATGGAGTGGGGAATGGTAGGGTTGGAGTGGGCAGTTGGTCCATAGTTTGACTGTCCTTGCTGGTTTTGGATACATGTACGTGAGCAGATACGGTCCAGAAATAATGCCCAGAGTTGGGGGTGGGGAAACAACCAAAGCAGCTACAGTAGAAGTAGAAGTAGAACAATAATAATAATAATATGGATGCTTATATAGCACTGTTTTCCCACTTTCAAGAGCAGGCTCACCGCGTTTCACAGTAGGAGCAGATATGTAACATTTCAAAGGTGTAATAATAATAATAAGATGAAAATGATTCTCACCCACACATCATTCACTGCACAAAAAAGGTACATCTCCCACCCACCCCCCCACACACATAAATGCTAAAAACGATACAGAATATCAATAGAGATAAACGAACAAAAGAGTAAGATTTTGATAACAACACATTGTACACATAACATAAAATTCAACTACTTGAGTAAAATAAAACACCACAGACACTTTGCATAAAAGTAACCAATTTCAAAAATAAACTGACTATAAGCATATGAAGTAGCAATTCAATCACACTCAGTCACATGACGCATATACAAACAATATTTAACATGCAAATCATTTCTCATAATCACAACAGGGAAAGCACTAAGAATTAAAGTAAAGTTTTGAGAAGCCAAAAACATGAATAAAAGACTAATGACGGTAAAAACGGTGGTCTCAGTATAACAGGACACATATCTGCGTGCCTGTGTCACACTGTGAAGAGAACGGTGGTAGTAGTAGTAGCAGCAGCAGCAGCAGCAGCTGTAATAGTAGCAGTAAAAGTCGAGAAGGAGGAGGAGGAGCAACAGCAGTTGTACAAGTAGTAGCGACGGGAGCAATAGCCGAATGGTTAAAGCGTTTGACGTTCAATCTGAGGGTCCCGGGTTCGAATCACGGTGACGGCGCCTGGTGGGAAAAGGGTAGAGATTTTTACGATCTCCCAGGTCAACATATGTGCAGATCTGCTAGTGCCTGAACCCTCTTCGTGTGTATACGCAAGCAGAAGATCAAATACGCACGTTAAAGATCCTGTAATCCATGTCAGCGTTCGGTGGGTTATGGAAACAAGAACATACCAGCATGCACATCCCCGAAAGCGGAGTATGACTGCCTACATGGCGGGTTAAAAACGGTCATACACGTAAAAGCCCACTCGCGTATATACGAGTGAATGTGGGAGTTGCAGCCTACGAACGCAGAAGAAGAAGTACCAGTAGTAGCAGTGCGATGATCGTGTCAGACTATGACCATCAGAACAGCGGGGGAGGAAACTGCTGTCCCGTCTGTAACTGAGCTGGAATTTAATTATCGTAGAGAGAGAGAGTGTGTGTGTCTCGCCCAAGTTACATCCCTTCTCTCTCGGCCTGGAAGGTTAGTTAACTTTGGGATGGTTCCCCAAGGCCGACTCGCCCGCAAAACCTGCGGCACTAAAAGTCAGTGCAATCTTTCCTCCTATTCTCAGTCATAGTCCTTCACAAAAGACGAAGCTATAAATGGATCCCATTTGGAGTGAAGAAACCATTGATCATACAGCTCTCACTTTGCTGTTTGACCCAGCTGTAAGCTTTTGCCAATCTCTGATATAAGCGTTGAGCCTTGCAGTTGCAGTAGTAGTGATAGTAGTAGTCGTCGTCGTTGTCATTGTCGTTGCTGTTGACTCAACTGTAAGCTTTCGTCAATCTCTGATATAAGCCGAGCGTTGAGCTCTGCAATAGTGGTAGCAGCAGCAGCAGCAGCAGCAGCAGTAGTAGTAGTAATAACAATAATGACAAACATAGTAGCAACAAAAGTAATGAAAATCAAAATGAATGGACGTAAAATATTACTACTATTATTACTACTACTACCACTACATGAATGGACGTAAAATACTACTGCTACTACTACTACTACTACTACTACTACTCCTGCTGCTGTTCTTCTTCTTCGGACCTCCTGTGCCCAATTTTCTCTGGATGTCGATAACCTGATTTGTACTTACATCACAGCCCATCCTGACTTTGTCTGCTGAATAATATACCCATAGCTTCTCTTGGGTCTCGCCTCTAACTCTATTATCATTTCCACGATAACAGCCGTCCCTCAAGAAAGGAACAATATTGGTCAGAGATGTGGAAACTTCTTTCCAACGTGAGTCTTATTCCCACCGCTGCCACCATGTCGTATGTTCTGATAGTACTAGTTGTCTAGCTGAGACAGTGACGGCAGTTCCGATGCGTCGTTATGTTTCGCTGCTCTACTTGACAACGAGTCTCTCGACCGAAGATCGTAAAGGGAGATCACTCTATCCTACACAGCCCAAAGAATTTACAGGCTTTTTCCATTTACTCAGTTTGATAGACTCAGCAGCCGTCATGCTGAATTATATCACCGTACTCAGGATATGTGAAACGTACGAAAAGGATTTATCGAATAAAACGCAATGAATTTGCTGAACACGAAAATCTCTTGTCTCTCTCTCTCTCTCTGTCTCTCTGTCTCTGTCTCTCTTTGTCTCTCTGTCTCTGTCTCTGTCTCTCTCTCTCTCTCTCTCTCTCTCTCTCTCTCTTTCTCTCTCTCTCGTCCTCCTCCTCGTCCTCCTCCTCCTCGTCCTCCTCCTCCTCCTCCTTCTTCTTCTTCTTCTTCTTCTTCTTCTTCTTCTTCTTCTTCTTCTTCTTTTTCTTCTTCTTCTTCTTCTTCTTCTTCTTCTTCTTCTTCTTCTTCTTCTTCTTCTTCTTCTTCTTCTTCTCTTGTGATTTTCTCAACTGACCTGATAAACACCAGCATAAATATAGATATGATAATTAACTCTCCTCTCTCTCTCTCTCTCTCTCTCTCTCTCTCTCTCTCTCTCTCTCTCTCTCTCTCTCTATATATATATATATATATATATACATAGAGAGAGAGATCGTTTGTGTAAAAATGTTGCTGTTGATGTTTACATATACTACAGGGATTTACTCCACCACATAACTTTGTAGTGATAGTAGTTGTTGTAGCAGTAGCAACAGCAGCATCGAGGAACAGTAGTAGTAGAGGGAGTGGTGGTGGTGGTGGTGACAGCAGCAGCAGCAGCAATAACAGTAGCCGTCGTAGTAGTAGAGTTACTCTACACATCCAATGCATTCTTTTCACGTCAGCAACGTAAATATCAGGTTTAGAACCAGATTTGATTTTTTTTTTCCCGAGCTCAGAACCAACTAGGTCACTGAACACTGTGTGTGGGAGACGGAGGAGTGTGTGTGTGTGTGTGTGTGTGTGTGTGGAGGGGTGGGGTGGGAGATTGGTGATTGTCCTAAGTTTACGACAGAACTACAAGAAAGTAAGGATAATGAAGATAAAAAGTGGATTGTGTTTTTCTCCCGGCTTCAGACCATTTCTCGATAGCTACCTTTCAGGAGAGTTGGGGGAGAAGGAGGAAAACGAAAAGAACATGATTATAGTGATGTGCTTTTTGTATTTTGTTGGGGTTTTATTCTCGTTGTTGTTGTTTTTTACGTTCAAAACGAAAGGTCATAGCTCTTTGTCAATGTCTGAGATTATTTAACAAATAAACTAAACAAAACAAAACAAAAAAGTTGAGGGCTGTTAAACTTTACGATACAACTTTTCCCTCCTTCTCTCTGTCTCTCTGTCTCTGTCTCTATCTTTCCCTCACACACACACACACACACACACACACACACACACACACACACACACCTGTCTGTCTCTTTCTTTCTCCTGTAAAATGTTGCTGTTAATGCTTACAGGTGTTTTGGAATTTACTTGATCCCAAACGTAGTAGTAGTAGTAGTGGTAGCTGTAGCAGTGTCAGCAGCATCAGCATCAGCAGTAGCAGCAGCAGTAATAGTAGTAGTAGCAGCAGCAGCAGCAGTGGTAGTAGAGTTATTCTATCCAATCATAGCAATCCTTTCACGTTAATTAACAACGTTCATATCAGGTTAAGAAACACGTTTGATTTTATTTTTTCGAGCTCAGTACCAACTAGGTCACTGGACACTGTATGTAGGAAAGAGAAGAGTGTGTGTGCGTGTGCGTGTGCGTGTGTGTGTGTGTGTGTGTGTGTGTGTGTGTGTGTGTGTGTGTGTGTGTGTGTGTGTGGAGGGGGCGAGCGGGGGGGAGGGGTTCGGGTATTCCCTTAAGCTTGCGACAGAACTGCAAGAAAGCAAGGATAATGAAAGGTGAATGTGTATCTTCAGGCCTCAGACATTTTGTTTCTGTCTAACTCCCATGAGAGTTTGGGGGGAGGGAGGGAAAAGAAAATAACAATGACATGATTATAGTGATCTGTTTTTGTGTTTCGGTTTGTTGTTGTTGTTGTTGTTGTTTTTCCTCTCCTTTTTTTTCTCCCTACAAAGCAAAAGGTCATGGCTCTTTCTGCATGTCCGACAAAAAAAATAGGAGAGGACTGTTAAACTTTACGATACAACTTTCTCATCCCTCTGTCTGTCTCTCTCTCTCTCTCTCTCTCTCTCTCTCTCTCTCTGTCTCTCTCTGTCTGTCTCAGTGTCTGTCTGTCTGTCTGTCTCTCTCTCTCTCTTGTTTTCTTCCGTATTTTTTTTTCTAAAAAGGAAAGAGGATGATATGTGCGTGCGTGCGTGCGTGCGTGCGTGCGTGTGTGTTTGTGTGTGTGTGTCTATGTGTTCGTTCATGTGTGTGTGTGTGTGTACGTATATGTGTGTGTATTTATGTCTGCATCTCTGTGTGTGTCTTCTGCATATTACCATGTATGTGCAAATATTCGAATGCATATTCAGTATTTTAGCTTTAGATCGAAACGCTGTCTCGGAGACATAATGGAATGTTAGATAAGATGTGATAGGATATATGGTAATTTTTTTTTCTCATAAATCTGCACCAGTTGCGGTAAAAACAAACGTAGACAATTACTCAACACAAAAAAAATTAAACTTTACTTTTGATACAAAAAAAACAGCATCTAATATACAAGGCACTCGTGTACACAAGCGCGTTACACGTTATTCCGGTTAGAAATACTATGATTAATACCATAAGCATACCATAACTGATAATAAAATGAAGCATCTAGTATACAAGACACTCGTATACATAAACGCATTAAACATTATTCTGGTTTGAATACAAAAAATGAATACCATGAAAACAGATGTATAAAAAGGCAACATCGAATATATAAGACAATCGCATACACAAACGCAGCACACATTGTCCTGCTTAAAACTCTATAATTAATACCATGATGACTGATGATAAAAAAGTAGTATCGAATATACAAGACAATCAAAAACACAAAAATGCTTTACACATTATTCAGGTTAGAATATTATAATTAACACCATGATAACTGATGATTAAAAAAAAAGCAGCATCGAATACAATTATATGATACTCGTATACACAAACTCATGACACATTATTCCGGTTAAAACGCTATAATTGATACCATGATGACTGAAAATAAAAAAAAATTTTTTAACATCATTGAATATAGTATAAGACCCTCGAATACACACACAAAATGCATTATGCATTATTCTGCTCAAAACACTGTAAATGAATACCATAACCACTGATACCTACGAGGCCAGCAGACTTCATATACACTGCTCCTCCTCTCATTTCGTATTCAGTGAAGCGTGTCTTGATTCCCCCCCCCCCCCCCCTCCGCCCCCCCCCCCTCCCCCCCACCCCGAGCTACAAAGGAGATCACAAGCTGGGGGACGTACCAGCCTCAGAAGAAGAAACGTTCCACCATCTGCAACAAAGGATCGCATTACCAAGTCAGGAAGGGCCGCAAGGGAAAAAAAAAAACAAAAAAAACCTCCTCCCCAATCCAGCATGCGAGTCTCTGATTGTTGTCATACAAGGAGACCACACAGAAAGAACGGGAAACGAAGACAGCATAGGTTGGTAACGCGATCAAGGAACGAAAAGGAAACCAAGATGGTATCCCACTGGGCGAGTTAATAAGAAAAAAAATATATGTATATATATATATATAAAAACATTAAGTAAAGGTGGAAATCAAAGACGGTGTGGGTAAGACTATAAGATCGAACTGGCTCCACCTTCAAGATCATCTTCCAGGGGGAGGGGGTATGAGGGGGGGGGGGGGCAGGGGGAGGGAGGGGACTGGGGAGGTGAACAGTGAATAGAGAAGATAAAAGAGGGGGAAAAAAGCAATACTGATGGTCTATTCTTCTCTTCCTCCTGCAGTCTAAATCGAGCGGGGACGACAGGAACCGTCTTGCCCGCAACTCCCGGAAATTAAGCCTGGGTGGTGCAGGGGTCATTAGTCCACCAACCTCCCCCCCCCCTCCCCGCACACACACACACACTCCACACACACACCCTTCTTCCCTCCTCACCTCACCTCCAACCTCCTCCACTAGATACTCCCCTGGCCCCATAGGTCTCTCCCTCCCCCTCCCCCCTTCCCCATGCCTTCCCAGCTCTGGTCCCCCCACCCCCCTTTCCTGCTAGCTTCTCCTACTCACCCCACACCCCTACACCCATGCACGGCCTTTGAAGACTACAAGAGCAATGACTGTGACTGTAATCAAATTCTAAATGTGTCGGCTGTACAAAAGGACTGCGAGGGTAAAATCTGACCGAGTTCATTTCGTGGACGTCAGCAAAGTGCTACTGTGATCGGAAAATACTAGATAGAAGAAGAAGAATATGATGATGATGATGATGAAGAAGAAGAAGACAGCTTCAAGGCATCGGCACTTAGTGCTTCTCATCAGCTTCTCTGCATACAGGATACATGACAGAGAAATAAAATCATAAAACACTCCACCCAAAATATGAGATTGAGTATAAATGATCATTATTGCGTGCGTTGATTAATTTCTTTGGTTATTCGTTTCTCTGTGCGATTAAGTGTTGTTCGTTAGTTTTCATTGTATCTATATTCATTTTTCAATTGTGAGACACACAGAGAGAGAAGAGAGAGAGAGAGAGACGCAGACAGACAGACGAGAGAGAGAGAGAGAGACAGACAGACAGACAGACAGACAGAGAGCAATGCAATCAACATCAACATTCCGCCTTTCTGATGTTCGCTTGTCTGTTCCATCGGCAGCTGAGTAAGTATTCAGAGGTTGAACATTGAACGAAGCCCTTAAAAACATCCATGGATCCCAAGAAGTACTGTTTCTCTACTTGTACAGTGTGTCTCACAGATGTTTGCCTGTGATGTTCATGGTCTGCAAAGTTTTAGCTGACCAACAAAGGGAATTCAAGGGAATCGGTGGGTTTGTTGCATTGACTGTTCGGATTAACTATTTATGTTGTTGTGCGTGAATCTGAAGTGGCGTTCTGAGTGGAGATACTTTTCAGAATGGATGCACAGACTTTTCATAATGGATGCACCGTCTAAATCCCGAACTGGTCAACGTTAACACCACCAAATTTCACTTTATTTCCTTTCTCGCAAAAAATTCCCTAGAGGTAACGAGTCCGCCTATGAAGCGAGAAAATCTGAGCGCGCTGGTTTGAATCACGGCTCAGCCGCCGATATTTTCTCCCCCTCCATTAGACCTTGAATGGTGGTCTGGACGCTAGTCATTCGGATGAGACGATAAACCGAGGTCCCGTGTGCAGCATGCACTTAGCGCACGTAAAAAAAAACCCACGGCAACAAAAGGGTTGTTCCTGGCAAAATTCTGTAGAAAAATCCACTTCGATAGGGAAAACAAATAAAATTGCACACAGGAAAAAATATAAAAAAAGGGGGGTGGGGTGGCGCTGTAATGTAGCGACGCGCTCTCCCTGGGGATAGCAGTCCGTTTTTCACGCAGAGAAATCTGTTGTGATAAAAAGAAATACAAATACAAATACAATGGAAAGCAGTAATGTTGTGTGAAAAAAAAAATAGATAAAGTTCAACTCAAGAAGAACAAAATCCAAAACACAAAACAAAAACAAAACCAAAACCAAAAAATCAGCCGTGTTGTCTTATTTCACGTGCAACAAGGCACATGCTGTACGTGACAGACTTTGCCTCTTCTCCTCCCTAAATGACGACGACCCGAGCTGCTGGCATCCATTCCTTCCAGACACCACAAATCAAAGAGCAGCTGGTATCATGATGAATGCTGGACCACTTCCTCTTCCTCTGGAAGGTCCGCGGAGAGAAGTCACCGCCTCAGGAAATTAGTGACGATAAATCAGGCAGCTCTCTTCAGTGATAATTTGACGATAAATCAGGTATCTATCTCTCTTCTGTGACGATGAATCAGGCATCTCTCTTCTGTGACGATAAATCAGGCATCTTTCTTTAGTGACGATAAATCAGGCATCTCTCTTCAGTGACGATAAATCAGGCATCTCTCTTCAGTGACGATAAATTAGGCATCTCTCTTCAGTGACGATACATCAGGCATCTCTCTATAGTGACGATAAATCAGGCATCTCTCTTTAGTAACGATAAATCAGACATCTCTCTTTAGTGATGATAAATCACCATCTCTCTTCAGTGACGATAAATCAGGCATCTCTCTTTGGTAACGATAAATCACCATCTCTCTTCCGTGAAGATAAATCAACATCTCTCTTGTTGCCCCAACCGGTACAAGTATTGTTAATGCTTCGCGTGACGATGACATTACAGTCCAGCTCCGCAGCACTGCATCGTATTGTATTGTGTTGTACTGTATTGTATTGTATTGTATTGTATTCTATTGTATTGTATTGTATTGTATTGCATTGTGTTGTGTTGTGTTGTGTTGGATAGGACTGGATTGGATTGGATTATGTTGTATTGTGTTGTGTTGCATTGTGTTGTATTGTATTTATTGTGTTGTGCTTTGTGTTGTATTGTGTTGTATTGTATTGTTTTGTATCGTGTTGCTCAAAGAGCAGCTGGTTTCATGATGAATGCTGGACCACTTCCTCTTCCTCTGGAAGGTCGGCGGAGAGAAGTGACCGCCTCAGGAAATTAGTGACGATAAATCAGGCAGCTCTCTTCAGTGACGATAAATCAGGCATCTCTCTTCAGTGACGATACATCAGGCATCTCTCTTAAGTGACGATAAATCAGGCATCTTTCTTTAGTGACGATAAATCAGGCATCTTTCTTCAGTGACGATCAATCAGGCATCTCTCTTCAGTGACGATAAATCAGGCATCTCTCTTTAGTAACGATAAATCACCATCTCTCTTCAGTGACGATAAATCACCATCTCTCTTCAGTGACGATAAATCAGGCATCTCTCTTCAGTGATGATAAATCACCATCTCTCTTCAGTGACGATAAATCAGGCATCTTTCTTTAGTGACGATAAATCACCATCTCTCTTTAGTGACGATAAATCACCATCTCTCTTTAGTGACGATAAATCAGGCATCTTTCTTTAGTGACGATAAATCACCATCTCTCTTTAGTGATGATAAATCAGGCATCTCTCTTCAGTGATGATAAATCAGGCATCTCTCTTTAGTGACGATAAATCAGGCATCTCTCTTTAGTAACGATAAATCACCATCTCTCTTTAGTGACGATAAATCAGCCACCTCTCTTAAGTGACGATAAATCAGGCATCTTTCTTTAGTGACGATAAATCAGGCATCTCTCTTCAGTGACGATAAATCAGGCATCTCTCTTCAGTGACGATAAATTAGGCATCTCTCTTCAGTGACGATAAATCATGCATCTCTCTTTAGTAACGATAAATCACCATCTCTCTTTAGTGACGATAAATCAGGCATCTCTCTTCAGTGACGATAAATCAGGCATCTTTCTTTAGTGACGATAAATCAGGCATCTCTCTTCAGTGATGATAATTCACTATCTCTCTTCAGTGACGATAAATCAGGCATCTTTCTTTAGTGACGATAAATCACCATCTCTCTTCAGTGAAGATAAATCAACATCTCTCTTGTTGCCCCAACCGGTATTCGTATTGTTAATGCTTCGCGTGACGATGACATTACAGTCCAGCTCCGCAGCACTGCATCGTATTGTATTGTGTTGTACTGTGTTGTATTGTGTTGTACTGTGTTGTATTGTATTGTGTTGTGTTTTGTTGTGTTGGATAGGACTGGATTGGATTGGATTATGTTGTATTGTGTTGTGTTGCATTGTGTTGTATTGTATTTATTGTGTTGTGCTTTGTGTTGTATTGTATTGTTTTGTATCGTGTTGCTCAAAGAGCAGCTGGTATCATGATGAATGCTGGACCACTTCCTCTTGCTCTGGAAGGTCCGCGGAGAGAAGTGACCGCCTCAGGAAATTAGTGACGATAAATCAGGCAGCTCTCTTCAGTGATAATTTGACGATAAATCAGGTATCTATCTCTCTTCTGTGACGATGAATCAGGCATCTCTCTTCTGTGACGATAAATCAGGCATATTTCTTTAGTGACGATAAATCAGGCATCTCTCTTTAAAGACGATAAATCAGGCATCTCTCTTTAGTGACGATAAATCAGGCATCTCTCTTTAGTGACGATAAATCAGGCATCTCTCTTCAGTGATGATAAATCACCATCTCTCTTCAGTGACGATAAATCAGGCATCTCTCTTAAGTGACGATGAATCAGGCATCTCTCTTCTGTGACGATAAATCAGGCATCTCTCTTCAGTGACGATAAATCAGGCATCTCTCTTCAGTGACGATAAATCAGCATTTCTCTTTAGTGACGATAAATCACCATCTCTCTTTAGTAACGATAAATCACCATCTCTCTTTAGTGACGATAAATCAGGCATCTCTCTTCAGTGATGATAAATCAGGCATCTCTCTTTAGTAACGATAAATCACCATCTCTCTTTAGTGACGATAAATCAGGCATCTTTCTTTAGTGACGATAAATCACTATCTCTCTTCAGTGAAGATAAATCAACATCTCTCTTGTTGCCCCAACCGGTACAAGTATTGTTAATGCTTCGCGTGACGATGACATTACAGTCCAGCCCCGCAGCACTGCATCGTATTGTATTGTGTTGTACTGTACTGTATTGTATTGTGTTTTGTTGTGTTGGATAGGACTGGATTGGATTGGATTATGTTGTATTGTGTTGTGTTGCATTGTGTTGTATTGTATTTATTGTGTTGTGCTTTGTGTTGTATTGTGTTGTATTGTATTGTGTTGTATTGTGTTATATTGTGCCGCGTTTTGTTGTATTGTAGTGTGTTGCGTTGCGTTGCGTTCTATTGTGTTGTATTGTATTGTATTGTGTTGTATTGTATTGCATTGTTCTGCGTTGCGTTGCATTGCATTGTATTGTATTGTATTACTGCTATGGAGAGATGGCCTAGAGGTAACGAGTCCGCCTAAGAAGCAAGAGAATCTGAGCGCACTGGATCGAATCGAGGTCCTGTGTGCAGCAAGCACTTTGCGCATGTAAATAAGCTTAGTGCAAAGAAAAAAAGGGGGGAAAAGGAAGGTTGTCCCTGGCAAAATTCTTTAGAAAAATCCAGTTTGATAGAAAAACAAATGATAAGAATGATGATGATGATGATGATGATAATAATAATAATAATAATAATAATAATAATAATAATAATAATAATAATAATAATAATATATTTCTAGGCCAAAAAAGGGTGACAACTTTGGCGACGCACTCTCCCCGTTGAGTACAGCCCGAATTTCACACAGAGAAAACTGTTGTGACAAAGAGTCGTTGAATACAATAAAAAAAATTTAAAAAAAGAAACGCAATACAGTTTCACTTTCAGTTTCTCAAAAGAGACGTCACTGTGTTCAGACAAATCCATGTATGCTACACCACATCTTCCGGGCAGATGCCTGACAGCAGCATAACCCATCTTGCTTGTCAGGCCTTGTGTTCGTACTTCTATATTTGTTTCCCTTATCAGAGTGCGCCAAGTGCATTCTGCACACGGGACCTCTGTTTATCGTCTCATCCGAATGACTAGACGTTCAGTTTGTCTTTCCAGTCTTCTTCTTCTTCTTCTACTACTACTACTACTACTACTACTACTACTACTACTACTACTTCGTTCGTGTATGGCGCAACGAAAGGGAAAATAAATAATATGTATAATTGTCCTTTTCACACAGAAACATTTTTTTGAGTCGCCATCACATAATCAGGCGTTAGATTTCTGATCCAATGTTCACCAGTGATGAGGGTTCGAAGCCCCGTTCCGGCACCCTGTTCTGTCCTTGGGGAAAGAGCACTTTTAGCCTGCTCAGATTTTATTTTTAACTCACTCAGTACGGCCAGTCTTCTCTTCTCCTCTACACAGACCCCTCGGATGTCCAGTGGGTGTCTCAATGACCCAACCTTTAGCTTCCGTCGTCAGAATTGTGGTATTCTTTGTCAACATTCACCTCTTCAGTATAAGAGCCTTCCGCTTGCAATATTTTGATGGTGGAAATTGGGGTGAAACGCTGTTAACGTCTTCTCTTTCGCCGTTCGTATGGAGAGAGTTAAAATATTTCAAATGTTTCAAAACTGAACAGAAAGGAAAGGGAGGGAAAAAAAAAAGCGGGTTTCCTCTTTCCGCTAAGGAAAATGTAACTGCATCACTCCAGAAGCAGCATTGTACACTGTGAGTCTGTCTGACCTCTTCGGGGGGGAAATAGCATGAGACTCACGATGATTACTAATTGGGTAGAGATGGCCCCCAGCTTTTCCTCAGTTCCGCGTCTTGTTTTTGCTCTCTTTCTTTTTCTTCTGTAATCTGTGTTCTGTCCTTTTTCCGTTCTTTTTCTTTTATCGTTTGTTTGTTTGTTTGTTTGGGGGGGTTGTTTTGTTTTGTTTTATAATTATTATTTCTTCTGAAAAATAGCATCGCCCACACTAAATAGTGTGTGGGTGGAGCCTGACCCAGTTTTCTGACTTCCTTGTTGCTTTTCCTCTACTCTCTCAGTCTGTCTCTGTCTCTCTCTGTCTCTGTCTATCTGTCTCTCTGTCTGTGTGTGTGTGTGTGCGTGTGTGTGTGTCTCTGTTTCTCTCTGTGTCTGTGTCTGTGTGTGTGTCTCTCTCTCTCTCTCTTTTTCTCTCTCTCTCTCTGTGGCGATGTTCGGCCAAGCAAGTCCGTAGACTGTCCCACCTTTTTTTTTTTTTTTTTTTTTTTTTTTTTTTTTAATCAAAATCTAAATAGATTTATGATAGAGGATAACATTAGAATATCACTTCAAACCAACATCATATTTAAAGAAAAGACATGTCATACAGTCCATCAGGATTTTGAATGTTGATCCATAGAGAGCTACTGCAGCGCAGGAAAGTGAAGTGAATTATGAAATGAAATAAGATAAAAGGAAAAGGGGGGGAAAAACGAGAAAAAAAACGCGTGTATGCGTGCGTGCGTGTGTATGCATGCGTCTCCCACACGTATGTGTGAACATGAGTCCGTGCATGTGTACGTTTCTGCATGATCGTGCTTGCACACACACACACACACACACACACACACACACACAAGTTTATATGTATATGCTTTACACACACACACATATATATATATATATATATGGGGGGGGGGGGGGGAGTGTGTGTGTGTGTGTGTGGTCAGTTAATGAGACGCACCAATCAGCCATCAGGAGTGGACAGTTCCTGAACTGATGCACTGTTTCCAAATGTATGCCGTCACTGCTGTGTTACAACATAACAGCGTCTTGGTAGTATATAGACAATCAGCCTAGCAAGCGTGCACGTTTCATTTATGTATTTATTTATCTCTCTTTATGTATTTATTTACTTATCTGTTTATCTGTCTGTTCATTTATTTATCTGTTCATTTATTTATCTATTTGTTTCTTTGTTTATGTAGCTACTTATGTAATCATTTTTGTAGCTATTTATGTGCTCATTTATCGATCCACCCATTCATATATTTATTTTTTAATCTGCTCCTTAAACTATTTTTTCTTCTTTTTGCTTTTTTTTGTTTAATCTGTTTATCAATTCATTCATCCATTCATTCATTCGTTCGTTCGTTCGTTCGTTCGTTCATTCATTTATTCATTCATTTCATATCATAGTTTATTTTCACCGACTGCAGATTAATAGATTGTTTAGAGATGGATGTGCGTGGCTGTCTTTCCACTCCAGGGGAGGCAATCGCTGTGTCTGGCTCCGCAGCCAAGTGATTATTGATTATTATAAGAAGCAGTTGAGTTGTGAAGGGGGCAACATAGCAGAATCGGTTCGGCGTTGGACCTCTGATCCGATGGTTCACCTGTGACCAGAGTTCGAGACCCTGTTTCGGCATGGCGTTGTGTCTTTTGGGAAAGGCACTTCACTACCATTTTGCTCACTCTACCCTGGTATGGGTTGTTGTTGTTGTTTTTTTGTGTGTGAGTGTGTGTTTTTCTCTACTATTCAATCATTTGTTTATTTGTTTATTCGTTTTTATTTATTTCCACCCAAAAGCCTGACTAAGCGCGAGCATTTGGGTTACGCTGCTCGTCAGGCGTCTGCACAGTAGATGTGGTGTGCATGTAGCGTACATGGGTTTTAATAATAATAATAATAATATTTGTATAGCGCTGAATCTTGTGCAGAGACAAATCAAAGCGCTTTCACACCAGTTATTCACATTCATGCATAACTCTAAAACTGAAGAAACTGAAGACGAGGAAGAGGTAGGGGAGGGAGGCTATCTTGTGAAGAGGTGGGTTTTAAGACCAGACTTAAAGAGCTGAGTGCGGAGACCTGACGAAGCGAAAGAGGAAGTTCATTCCAATTACAAGGTACAGAGACAGAAAAAGAACGGCGTCCAACAGTGGAGTGTTTGAATCTGGGGAAAACAGAGTGGATCCGAAGCCGATCGTAGAGAGCGAGATGGAGTGTAGAGGTGAAGGCAGCCACAGAGATAGGAAGGGGCAGATTTGTGAATACATTTTATAACAGAGTGCTGATCTTGTACTTTATTCTGTGTGAGACAGGGAGCCAATGGAGATGTTGCAAAATAGGAGTGATGTGCTCAGATCTTTTCTTTCTGAGGACGAGTCGGGCAGCAGAGTTTTGTATGCGCTGAAGGGACTGAATGGATGAATGTAGTGAAGCGCCTCCTTGAGCAATTGAACTGAACAGAACTGAACACCCAGGAATGAACGTGTACCTGACCTCGTTTGGGGGAGGGGGGGGGGGTTAAACTGGCGAAAGAAGAGGACTGAGCCCCTGGACACGCTGAGATAGGACTCCACGGGCGCAATAGCTGAGTGGTGGTTACAGCATTGGACTTTCAATCTGAGGGTCCCGGGTTCGAATCTCGGTAACGGCGCCTGGTGGGTAAAAAGGGTAGAGAATATTTTACCGATCTCTCACGTCAGCATAATTATGTGCAGACCTGCTAGTGCTTGAA
>NC_134876.1:47475814-47485814 GCF_041734735.1 Babylonia areolata | reverse complement strand
AAAATCTTACTGACCAGACTTACGACGCAGTTCTTCGTCCGCTTCTTCTTGCTGCTGTGTCAGAAAAATGCCTCAGTCTCTCTGACTCCGTCTCTCTCTCTCTCTCTCTCTCTGTGTGTGTGTGTGTGTGTGTGTGTGTGTGTGTGTGTGCGTGCGTGTGTGTGTGTGCGTGTGCCTCTGTGTGTGTGTGTGTGTGTGTGTGTGTGTGTGTGTGCGTGCGTGCGTGTGTGTGTGCGTGTGCCTGTGTGTGTGTGTGTGTGTGTGTGTGTGTGTGTGTGTGTGTGTGTGGTGTGTGTGTGTGTGTGTACGCTTATATATTTAATGCCCTGATGATACGACAGGAATTCGTTGACAGCAATGAAGAAATTTAGAATTAATTTACAATGCAAAAGAGGCACTTTTGCTCTACAGGTTTAAGTTGGTATGTATTTTACATTGAGTTGTCGCTACGTGATCACCATATTTTGTACTTTTGATCTCTTCCTAGGGGCCGGAGGCCTGGAGATTAAAGTTCTTGTTCTTCTTCTTGTTCTCTCTCTCTCTCTCTCTCTCTCTCTCTCTCTCTCTCTCTCTCTCTCTCTCTCTCTCCACTTTCTGTACCGCAACGATTTCACTCGAATCATTCATGTATAGCATTGCTAGTTGTATGTAAACAACATTGTAGGTATCACGTTTTGTGATATGTGTTATTCGCTCTCGTTTCGTGAACATATGAACGATGTGTGTTCCTCAGATTTTCTCTGCATTATCCTTATACCACTGGAAAAAAAAATTCATTCATTCAATTGTTCATTCATTCATTCATTCATTTTCTCTCTCTCTCTCTCTGTCTCTCTCTCTGTCTATCTATCTCTATCTCTCTCTCTCTCTCTCTGATTCACTGGTTTGTAGCATGTATGTTTTAGCAGTCAACAGTCTAGCATGACCAAAGTCGAAATGTAAAATGCATATCAATACTTAACCATGCAATTTTCTCTTTGAGTTTTTTTCGCCCTCTCTTAATCTTCTCCATCAGCTCGCAGAACGGCAGATTACATTAAAGTGTTTGTTTTCCTGTGTTTGTAATGAACCGGCATTAGTGTTGTATTGTTGTGGATATGCCTGATATAGTTATTATCATTGGATTTTTCTTTACTTGTGTGTGTGTGTGTGTGTGTGTGTGTGTAGCAATTTTCCGCACTTAAGTCATGATCTCTCTCGGGGAAAGGCAGCTCTGATTTCAAAATAGGGCGCGCACGCACAAACACACACACACACACACACACACACACACACACACACACACACGCGCGCGCGCACGCACGCACGCGCACACACACACACGGTGAAAATGGTCATATATTCGATACAGAGAGAGGTGTTACTTATCGATGTGTGCATTAATTATTAATGAATGTATCTATCTTTTTGTTTGTTTATCTGTTTGTTTGTTTATTCTTAAGTTTTTACGTAAAAATTTCATCTTTTCCCAAAGACTAAAAATCATTGTTGCCATGGGTTGTTTTACGTGCACAAAGCTTATTTTACACATGTAAGGTCGTTATCCCTATCTTCCGATGAATCTTGCACACACACGCACACACACACACAGAGATACAGACACAGACAGACAGACAGCCCCCCCCCCCCCCACACACACACACACACGTACAGAGAGAGAGATTAGAATATCGTCTTCAGTCATAACTTTGGCTGCATGGGCGATCTCCACATGTATACCTACATACATAGAAACTCTTGCCGAGACAAGTAAGAATAGAATTATCAACAAGTTCTGAGTCCGCAGAAGTCACGCGAACGCCCACATAATTAATTAAGCCAGTCAGATTCTCATGTCACGGTTTTTTGCCGACGGCCACAAAAAAAAGAAAAGAAAAAAAAAAACGTTTGAAGTGCAGTCATCGGGTCAAGCACCCCCACAATGAATTATCAATCTTGAAGCTTTTCCTGGCGGGTCGTAAGATCGTAAAAACACGTAACAGTGTTGAGCAATTTCGTAATTCAGATTTCAACCGCCAAATCAAGCGTGTCCACATCTTCCGGGAAAGCCGAATTTTCCACCAGTCAATGATAATTGTGCTGGTGGTAGTTCAGTGACACTTGTACGGAAAGGGGAAGTGACGCTGGCAAAGTGACGTTGTGGAATAGTTCCTTGTTCAGAGTGTTCTGCGCATGATAAGGGAGCGGAAATAGTCTGTCCCAGGTTCTCTTGTTGTTCACAACCAACGGGATCTATCTAGCTGGATCATCATCGTCGTCACGCTCAGTAACTCCGTGAACCGAACAAGATAACGTTCCCGGTTGATTAGTATTAATTGCTTCCCTTATTTCTTACTGTCTATTGATAAAGGATACGAATTATGTTGGTCGTAAGATTCGATCAGGATATCCGTCTTTTTTTCTTTCTTTTTTTTTTTTTTCTTTTTTTTTTTTTTTTTTTTTTTGTCTTTTTTTTTTTTTTTTTCTTCTTCTTCTTTTCTATGAAGCACATTATGACTTTGGGTAATTATTTCTGTAGAACTATAGCACAATGGTCATCTTTCTGATTGGTTTCGGACTGGTACTAACCCAGGAAGTGCGCTGGAGAAAGAGAGAGGCAGGGACAGACAGACAGACAAACTGACTAACAGAGAGATAGACAGACTGACACAGACAGACAGATAAAAGTGTTGGTGAAACTCTCACGTAGAGCAATACAGCAAAATACTTGACAGTTTCAGCGCGTGCGCGCGCACACACACACACACACACACACACACACACACACACAAGTTATGCATTCCATCGCCACCTCCATTACAGCCACCACTACCACCACCCACCCCAATCATCACAAGCATCACACGAACACTTAATCGAACAAAACCTAAATACATACAGACAGATACCAGATAAACACGTGCACAATCACTTCAAAAGGAATATCACATTTTGCAGCCACATGCACGCGCGCGCGCACACACACACACACACACACACAGGGAGAGACAGACAGACAGAGAGAAGCACAAGCACGAAACACAAACAAAAATTCGGTCAGTCTCACTCTATCCTTCGCTGAACCTTTTTTTTTTTTTTTCATTTAGAAAACAAACAACAACAACAACAATTTTGCTAAATAAAAATGCAAAATAATAACAAAACGTGTCAATCACCACAATGATGTTGAGAGGGACTGTTTAATACTTTTTTTTTTAAAGAGAGAGAGATTTATTTTTTTTTTAGTAAAAAATAGAAAGGGAGAACAACAACAATAAAAATTCTGGACCCAAACCAAAAAGAACCAGGCAATACCATTTATGGTGTGAATAAATGATCTACCCCCACCTCTTCCTAACACCCCCACCCCCACCAACCCTCACCACCATCACCCCCACTAACACCCCACTCCCCCCACCAACTTCCCCCACTCCACCACCACCACCCTTCTTTCTCTCGACCAGTGACCACATAATGGCACATATATATAACACAATGGACCAGAAAGAAAACACTTGGGATTTCCAACTACTGTAAAGCTTCGAGCCCATAATCGCGTACATAATTACAAGAGAAACAAAAAAAACAAAAACAAAAAAAGACTCATCCGCTCACTCATGGAAAACACTGGACTCCCGGTTATTGTGAAACCTCAACCCCATCATTCATAATACAAAATGGACTCATCCACTACTACACACAGATGTAAACACTTGACCCCCAATTATTGTCAAGCTTCAAAACAGGGGGCCGAGAGTGCTCAAGCCACGGAAGTGACCTCGGTGGACCTCACGTGATACCCACTGCTGGTGGGATGGAGTTTGCTCTCTGGTTTTTGGGCGGGACAGTTTAAAAAAAAAATAAATAAATAATAATAATAATAATAATAATAATAAAGATTGAAAAAAAGGTTATTGGGGCGGTGGTGTAGTGGTAATATAATACAATACAAGCACCCCCGCCGGACAAGGAAGCAAGAGCCTTCGGATTCAAATCCCGCACCGATTACGTTTTGTTTTTGTTTTTTTTTGTGTGTGTTTGTTTTTTTGGTTGTTTTTTGTTTTTTGTGTGTATGGGGGGGGGGTTGTTTTTTTTCCCAGTTTCAGCTTCAGGAGGAAGGTGGCAGACTGGTTAAGACGCTCAACTGCCAATAGTGAGAGTCTGGGTTCGAATCCAGCTCTTCCACACCTTTTTTCGCCAATGTTTGACTGGAAAATGAAACTGAGCGCCAGGTCATTCGTATGAGACTGATAAACCGAGGTCCCGTGTGCAGCAAGAACTTGGCGTTCTGAAAATGAACCCATGGCTTCGAGACTGTTGTCCTCTGGTAAAATCATGTATTAGAAATCCACTCTGATATGTCAAATATATATATATATATATATATGTGTGTGTGTGTGTGTGTGTGTGTGTGTGTGTGTGTGTGTGTGTGTGTGTGCATGTACTCAAGGCCTGACCAAGCTCGTCGGGTTAATGCTGCTGGTCAGGCACCTGCCTAGCAGGTGTGGTGTAGCGTATATGGATCTTTCCGAACGCAGTGACACCTCCTTGAGTAATTGTGAGAAATTGAAACTGAAACTAACACTTCATCTCATCCCCCCCCCCTTACCTCCCCCCCTACCCCACCCCTGCTCTGAACAGACCTTGAGCTATATGGTCTAGGTGCTAGTCTTTTGAACGTGACTATAAACCAAGGTCCTTTGTACCGCATACAGTTAGCTCGCTGTATAAAAGAACCCATGGTAAAAAAAAAAAAAAAAAAAATGGCGGGGGGCGGGGGGGGGGGGGAGGTATCCCGGAAAAAATTCTGTAGAAAATCCACTCTGACGATAATACAAATGCACTAGCAGACGGAACAAGAAAAAAAAAAAAAAAAAAAAGTGGTGGATCGGGTGGTGGTGGGGGTGGGGGTGGGGGTGGGAGGGAGGGGTAAGGGTGGAGGGGGGGAACGATGCTTAACACGACGTAAAATTACCATCAGCATGAAATGAATGACATTTTGTAGAATGTCTTCAGGTGTGACACAAACAACATAGCAAGAAAAAAAAAAAAAGAAAGAAAACCTGTATGGTTACCTCTGCAGGTTTAGGACTCACATTACTACTTAACGTAACCACATTACTGGATGTTTGTTTTGTATCATTTTGTCAACAGAAATTCTCACCAACCACAGCAGACATGATGCTCATCTACCAGACCACCCACGGAGTCTGCGACTGCGCAGTGCAGGGCGAAGCAGCCTTCCGATTGGTGGAGATCGGCGGCCGAAGTCTGACCACACCCAAACTGCTGCACTACTTCGACAACGTCACTGCCGTCATCTTCTTGGCGTCATGCTGTGAGGTCGTGGAACGTCACAAAGCTCCGGAAAAATCCGGAACCTCGGAGGTGGAGGAAAAGGAGGAGGAGGAAGAAGCTGCTGACGGAAATCCATCCGGCTTCCGAGACACTTGTGACTTTTTCTCCATGGTGGCGAACGACGAGTCGTTACAGAAACTGCCAATCATCCTACTCATCACCAAGCTCGACGTTCTGATGGAGAGCGTGGGGAAGGGGAAGGTGGACCTGAGGGCGGTGTTCCCCAGCTTCAAGGGAGACCTTAGGGAGGAGAAGGACGTGCAGAAGTGCCTCCTGGGGGTCTTCCGTGGGCTTTGCGGGCCCCGGCCCTTCTACCACCACTTCTTGCAGTGTAGGGACCCGCAGAGCGTGCAGCACACCTTCGTGGAGATGAAGAGAGACATCAGGGACAGTCTGCTGAGGAGGCTGTTGCCTCAGTAGGGGTGGTGGTGTTGCTGCTGCTGCTGCTGCTGCTGCTGCTGCTGGTGGCTCTTTGTTGTGTCCAAGTTGTTGTTTGTTGTGGGACCGGAGGGGAGTGATGTTTTTGTTTCTTTTTGTTGTTGTTTTTTGTTGTTGTTTTCCTTACTTCATATGGTTTATAAAGGACAAACACGGACACACACACACACACACACACACACACACACACACACACACACACACCACATATAAACAAATACACGCACGCACGTACGCAAGCACACATACACACACGCACACACACATACCACATATAAACACATACATGCACGCGCGCGCACACACACACACACACACACACACACACACATACACACACACGAGCGCGAGCGCGCACATAGAGATAGAGTATCAGTACCAGTATCAGTATCAGTAGCTCAATGAGGCGTCACTGCCTTCGGACAAATCCATATACGCTACACAACATCTGCCAAGCAGATGCCTGACCAGCAGCGTAACCCAACGCGCTTAGTCAGGCCTTGAGATCACGCACGCACGCACACACACACACACACACACACACACACACGTCACGCGAACGACCGACCGAACGAAGGCCTGTGGTAAATGTATGGAGACAGTCCCGGATATTTACACGAGCCTTAAAGTTGAAATGTGACTCGTCGGAATTGCTTCACCTATTTTTTTTCCAAATGTTTATTTGTTTCTTTCTCTGGACTGGACTGTTTTTAAAACTTCCTTGTAATCCTTGTAATGTCTGCTTTTAAGGTTGAGTCATCTGGTGTCAATGCAGTGTGAATTGTTTCGTCGTCGTCATGGCTTCATCCGAATCGAAAAAGACTTCAAACTGTTTAATTCCGTTCCATCAATGCCTGCTTCCTGTTTCCGGTTTCTTTTCCTGTTTCCGGTCTCGTTCGCGGCTGTTTTCGTTATAAGGAGGAAATGCACAAGTAATGAATTAATGAAATCGCAGGACGCAAATGAATAAATGAACACATGAAAATTAGCTCTCACAGCACCAGTCACACAGAGCTTGAACCTAATTGTACAATCCATTGCTGACACAAAATAGACACACCACATACACGTAAATATACATATAAACACACGTGCGCGAGCACACAATCACACACACTCACGAACACGCTTGCAAAAGCACACGCGCGCACACACACACACACACATACACACCAACGCGCGCGCGCACGTACACACACACACACACACACACTTACTGTGGGTTCTGGTAAACATCCTGAGGAAAATTGAAGACGGTGCGCGCGCGCATGAACATGTGTGTGTGTGTGTTTGCGTGCGAGTGCGAGTACGCCTGTGCTCGTGAAGGTGAGTGTGTTTGAGTGTGGGTCAGTGTTCGTAATTATGGACCGTGTCTGCATGTGTTTGTATACACAAAGGTGTGCTCGCAAAGGCAGAGTAAGAAAGAGATGTGCGCGCGCGCAAACACACACGCACAGACACACACTCACACGCCCACAGGTACATACACATACACACAGACAAGCACACAGAGACGCGCGCGCGCGCGCGAACACTCGCACGTACATCGAACAAACACATACGTAGAACAAAACAATTACGCAGCACCCGTGAACTTCTCTGAAATCAACACGCACGCTGTGAACTGACAGGTTGACACGGCGGTGACACTTCCTGCAGGTCTGTCTGCCTTTCCCCCCAAAATCCGCCGTCTCAGATTTCACGGGAAATGTCAGTTTCACGACTCTCCCTGACACTTTAATGCACTGGGATCGTGCCAGAGACCAAAGGTGAATCACTGACTGAGCGAAAAATCAGCGAGATAGAAAAGTACCGACAGACACACACACACACACACGCGCGCGCGCGCGCGCGTACAAACTCATAAAGAAATGACAGAGTGAAAGAGACACTGAAACTGACACTGACACTGACGATGTTTTATTGCCATTGACTGTATCATCGTTTTGGCAGTGGGGTCAGTTTTGATGTATATGATCGGGCAACACCAGCAGAGAAAGTGAAAGAGAGAGAGAGAGTGATAGAGAAAGACATGCAGACAGACAGACAGGCTGACTGACTGACGGACAAATAGACTGACAAATAAAAAAAATTAAAAAAAACTACGTTTATCCAAGTAGCAAAATAATAAACAAATGCCAGAGAGATGACGAGAGAGAGGGAGAGAAGGGGAGGGGGAGGGTGGCGGCGGAGGGAGAGAAACAGACAGAGAGACAAACAAACAGACACAAAGACTTACAGACATTTAACGTTTATACACATAGCAAAGAAAGAAAGAACTGCAATATACTAGAAAGAGACTTTTATAGGTGCTTGATTTCAAGTCTAAAACTTCGTCAGTTGACTCTCTCAGACTTTGGTCCGATTCGCAGACCAATTCTGAGCTTAGCTCTCAGACTATTATCAAATTCATTACGGACCAAGTATTGTTCTAATGTCAAGTGTATATGCTTTAATAACCTGACAATTGAGCATATAATTTTTCACTGTAGCTTGATGAAGCCTTTTGTACACGAAAGTGTGTCTTCACAAGTGACTGAGAACGTTGATGTTTTTGTCTTTTTGCATTCATTATCAGTTGTTTCGCTTGTCAGTTTAACGACTTCTCTTTTACGAAGTCCTTTAAGTAATTTCCTGTAACTGTATTTAGAGGGGTTTTTGTTTGTTTGTTTTGTTTTTCTTTCAAATTTCACCCACATTTTTACCCTCATTTGCCCAGTTTCCCCCAACCCTCCATTCATCCACATCTCCCACCCCTTCTAACCGATAATACACAGGTGTATTCATAAATACTTTTACAAAATGTCTTCAATCACCGATCTGTGTGACGGGACATTAAACAAAAATTCCTTCCAAGAACTGCCAGGCAGATAGAAGGACAGAAAGAATGAGAGACAGACAGAGAGAGAGAGAGAGAGGCGGACAGACAGACAGGGAAACAGACAGACAGACACAGTGAGAGACTGACACAGACAGGGACATACATAAAAAATGACAAAAGACATATGAAGAGAAAAGACGTTAAATTAAAGAAAGAAAGAAAGAGGGGGAGGGAGACAGACACATATGCGGACAGACACGGACAGAGAGAAAGACACAGAGAGAATGATAGACGCATAACATAATGGAAGAAGGGTTGGGAGAATCAGGCTATCACAAACAAGACACAGAAAGACAGATGAAAGAGACGGGACAGACATTCAGACAGACAGACAGACAGAGACAGAAGAGACAAGAACACATAGAGGTAGACATATGAGAGACACAGAGGCA
This sequence comes from Babylonia areolata, assembly GCF_041734735.1. Taxonomy (NCBI): domain Eukaryota; kingdom Metazoa; phylum Mollusca; class Gastropoda; order Neogastropoda; family Buccinidae; genus Babylonia; species Babylonia areolata. Next base: position 47,476,766 of record NC_134876.1, on the reverse strand, counting down.
GAAAGAGACAACCAAAAGAGTGATAAGAAACTCTAGGGAGAGCTGGACAGTACAAGGTCTTCGGAGAAGAAGCCCCCCTCAGTCAAGTGTTTCGGCCCTGAATTCCTTACACTCTAAGGGAGGCCGGGCCACATCCAGGTCATGACTCCTGGATGCCCTTGTATTGCCGCCTTTTCGTTTCTTTCCCTGGTCCTCAGCAGGTTCGAACCCGCCCCTCCAGGGTGGTCTCCACTTCAGGACTGAGTCACCTTTTCTGGCAGACGTTTTAACCACTGAGCCATCGTACGCCTAGTTTGAGTTTGAAATTTAATCCTTATGAAGTTTACTTTCATTCCTCCTCGACAGATCCAGCTGGAACTCTTTTCTGCTGCTTCCACCATTGCCTTGAGAGCACATGTCCTCTCTCTGCCAGAAATCGACATCTGTTTCATGAGGCTGTAGGCATCTAGATGCGCCCACAAACCCTCTTGCACCAATCTCTATGGCGAGGACTTTGGCTCGGAAGCCAGATTCTCTCAGGCTGCTGGCAAGACTAACATACTTCTCGGTCTTGTAGATGTGGGCTTCCTCCATTCTGCTTTCGTATGGCACAGTGAGCTCAATCAGAATCACTTGTTTCATTGCCTTGGAGTGGAATACTATGCCAGGTCTCATGCCGCTCTTGATGATGATTTCCGGGTGTTTTTTCCCCTTTGGTAGATCAACTGTGTATTCCCAATCTTCGGCACCATCACAGACAGAGACAGAAAAGAGAGACAAACGCAGACAGAAAAGACAGAAGAAGACACGTGCAGACGGAGATGCAGAGGCTGGCAGGGATTGGATGAGAAGATGTGAATGACTTTATTTTTTTATCAGCCCCTTTGGGAAGCAAACAAAGTGTAACATCTCGATCTCGGCCACTTCTCTCAGCATATCTGATCAAGGCGAACAGTCCCTTGTACTATAGCCT
>NC_134876.1:47470814-47473314 GCF_041734735.1 Babylonia areolata | reverse complement strand
TTTCTTTTTTTCGATGTTTACGTCCCCTTTAATATTACTTTTCTTTTCTTTTTTTTCTTTTTTTTTTCTTTTTTTCTTAAATGGCCCTGCGTAATTGGCTGGGTTACCAGCACCATCATCATCATGGTTGTCGAGAATGGAGGATGACGATGCCTTGTTCCATCATCAGCACACATCATCGCTGGACACGCCTGGTGGCTTCAGAGCCCAAGGTCCGAAAGCACATACGTCGGTTGCACTTAGGTGAGGGCGTGGAATGGAACTCCAGCACGCAGGGCAGTACAGATACATATGCAGCTCTGTGTCGCCGATTTCCAACAACTGCAAGGCTACTGGCGGCGGTCTCCCTCGAATGTATGATGATGATGATGATGATGATGATGATAAAGCGCCTGTCCTCGGTTGGAGGCCAAGCTCAAAGCGTTTTACAAACACCGAGTCATTTGCACAGCAGGCTGACGGCTGCCATTGGGTGTTCATCAATCGTTTCCTTTGTCATTCAATTAGATTTCAGGCACGCACACATACACACTCAGAGAGACATGAAACATTTTACGTGTATGACCGTTTTGTTTATTTACCCCACCATGTAGGCAGTCATACTCCGTTTTGGGGGGTGTGCATGCTGGGTATGTTCTTGTTTCCACAACCCGCTGAACGCTGACGTGGATTACAGGAGTTTTAACGTGCGTATGTGATCTTCCGCGCGCGTATACACACGAAGGGGGTTCAGGCACTGGCAGGTCTGAACATATGTTGACCCGGGAGATCGGAAAAATCTCCACCATTTACACACCAGGCGCCACCGAGATTCGATCCCTGGACCCTCAGATTGAAAGTCCAACGCTTTAACCACTCGGCTATTGCACCCGTCATCGCTCACCCCCCCCCCCCCCCCCCCTCCCCCGCACCCCTCCCTTATTGGGCCATTGCCAAAAATTTTGTGTCAGCAGCAGCAGTCTCAAGCTAGTAAGGGTGAAGGTCTGCCCAGCAGCTGAGGCTGGGGTTGAGGGTTATCTTTCTTTAAACGTCTTTTTTGGGAGGGGTGTCCCTGATTATGAATACCATGCGCCGGGCTGTAAGGAGCAATGAATACATGCATATTTTCTGTCATTCGTCGTGTTGAACATTAACATGAGACTGTTGTACATGGAATGGCGTGCAGGCTTACACACTGTCAACCTAACTCACATTGATGACTTTGTGGTGTTGTGCTGCTATAAATGCTTTGTCAAATACATATTTTTCTCAATGTACAAAAACTTCCGGGTTGCTCATTAGAGTTGCGTTTGTCTTTGGGTGTTTAATGTTTTCCTCTTTGTGTGGGGGGGTTTTTGGGTTGTTGTTTTTTTTGTTGTTGTTTTGTTTGTTTGTTTTGTTGTTGTTGTTGTTGTTGTTTTTGTTTTGTTTCGGTTGTTTTTTTTTTTCCTCCTGTGAGTGTGTGTGGCTTTGTGTGTGTGTGTGTGTGTGTGTTTTGTTGTTGTTTTGTTGCTGTTGTTGTTGTTGTTGTTGTTTTATTTTATTTTGTTTTGTTTTGTTGGTTGTTGTTGTTTATTGTGTTTTTAGGAGGTGCATGGTGGTCTTTTTTCGTTTCCTTGTCTTGGAATTTGTTTATCGTTACAGAATTTTTTAAACTGCAACGATGATTTTCAAGGTGTTTTTTTTGTTTGTTTGTTGTTGTTGTTTTTTGTTGATGTTTCTTTTTCTTTTCTTTTCTTTTTTTTGTAGGGTTTTTTGTTGTTGTTTTTCTCGTGCTTTCTCTTTTGCTTTGTCTTTGTTACTTGTTTTCGAGGGAAGATGGTGTGAGTGCCACGCACATGCCACTACAAACGGGACTTCGGAGTATTGTAACATCTGCCCCCTCCACCCCCATCCCAGCACCGGTCCCACCATCCATCCCCCCCCACAACCCCCCCCCCCCCCTTCCCCCTACCAACCCCAAAGGTCAGGTGCACCGTCACCATCCTCAAAAGTCAGGTGCCGTGAGAAAGATCAAAGGTTAATCCATTGACTGCTGGTGATGCTGTGTGCTCGTCCACGACGGAATGGCTGTCACCTCACTGACATTGGACAGAGCTTACAGGTCAGGGTGTCAGCCAACGTTCTTTATTTTGACGTTTTTCTCTTGGAAATTGTCACAGCAGTCAAGGGTCAGGTCACACTGACCTCATTTCAACCAAGGTTCAGCAGTCAAGGGTCAGGTCACAATAACCTCACTTCACAGAAGTTCAGCAGTCAAGGGTCAGGTCACACTGACCTCATTTCACAGAAGTTCAGCAGTCAAGGGTCAGGTCACACTGACCTCATTTCACAGAAGTTCAGCAGTCAAGATTCAGGTCACGCTTACCTCATTTCACAGAAGTTCAGCAGTCAAGGGTCAGGTCACAGGTCAGGTTTGTGTGTGTGTATGTGTGTCTGTGTGTGTGTGTGTGTGTGTGTGTGTGTGTGTGAGTGTATGTGTATGTGTGTGTATGAGTGTGTGTGTGTGTGTGAGTGTATG
>NC_134876.1:47450814-47455814 GCF_041734735.1 Babylonia areolata | reverse complement strand
TCACTCGCTCACTCTTGCTCAAAACGCTATACATCCCACTTTTCGGTGTCTCAGTCTCTTTCAAGGATTTCTGCCTTGCGAGTTGTGACAGGCTCGACACAGGCCATGCCCACCACATGTGGTTTACATTATGCAGGCAGGCTGTCACCGTTAGAGGGAGGGTGGGGGCGGCGGAATGTTAGGGAATAGGTGGTGGTGGCGGGGTGTGGGTAGGAGTGTACCGGTTTCTTTCTGTTGCTAACTATAGCTCAACTGACCATAAAGGGACATAAATCAGGACTGACGGGCGCAGTAGCCGAGTGGTTAAAGCGTTGGACTTTCAATATGAGGGTCCTGGGTTCGAATCTCGGTAACGGCGCATCTCAGTGGTGGGTAAAGGGTGGAGATTTTTCCGATTTCCCAGGTTAACACATGTGCAGAACCGCTTCTTGTGCCTGAACCTCTTTCGTGTGTATACGCAAGCATGAGATAAAATACCCACGTTAAAGATCCTGTGATCTAAAAACCAGTTATTTGCAAATTTTGGCTCAGGAGCTCAGGCAGAAGGGTTAAAATTGCTCAGGAACTCAGGGCTCAAAGGGCTAAGGACAGCCAGCAAGCAGTTGTGGTGGAGGGAGCTACTTCAGAATATATTCCTGTCAGTTCCCCTGGACTCGGTCCTCGGCCCTTGTCTCTTCCTTCTCTACTGACATCAATGACCTCTCAAAATCCATCAAATCTAAAGCCAGATTATTTTGCAGACGGCACCATGTGCAACAAAATAATCAAAAAGGAAGCTGACCAGCACACACTCCAAGAAGACCTAGCTTCCCTTTCCATCTGGGAGAAACAGTGGGCCATGCAATTCCACCCGCAAAAGTGCTCCACCTTGAGTGTGAGCAGAAAGAAGAAAAAGTTCGCACCAAACTGCAAACTCCATGGCCATCCGCTGGAAAACGTCAACACCACAAAATATCTTGGTGTGAACATCCAAGACGACCTACGCTGGGGATCCCACATCAATTCTACAGCCAGCAAAGCCAACAAGACCTTAGGCTTTCTTCGGCGCAACTTGAAGACAGGAAATAATTAATAATTACGATGTAATAATTAATTGCAATGTTTTTAAAAGCGAATATGTGAAATGCTTTTATTTGAGAACATACTTTTATTACTCTTGTTTAATCAAGTTATCCGCGTGTGTGGAGTGGGTGGGGGGGGGGGGGTGCTGATTATCTGGTTGTGGTTTTCCGCAATTCATCTTTATTCTTATCTATTATAATCAATGTGCAGTATAGTAGGCTATGTTTATAATTATATTCAAATAATGTTTCTTAATTCTCCTGTTTTTACATTAAGAATACTAGTTATTACCTGCAGTGTGTGGATGTATGTATGAAACGATGTATGTGATATTTTTTACATTTGTATCTTCGTAATATTTGTAGGGGCTGTTGTTGGCTTTTACACTTATGGTCCCCATGTTGTTTACTTGTCTATGTTGTGATAATGCACCTGACCAAATTTCTCCAGTTGGAGATAATAAAGTTATTCTTATCTTATCTTATCTTACCTTAACAAGAAGACAATGGAAACTGCGTACAAAGCCCTTGTTCGGCCTATCCTTGAGTATGCTGCGTCTGTGTGGGATCCCTATATGTGTGTAATGCCGCTTCCCGATTTTCGCTTCAGTGGAGAACATAACTATCCACATTGATGATGGTTTCGCTTCAGTGAAGAACAAAATGGCCAACGCTTTTTTTCTTCTTCTTCTTTTATATATAGATATGACTGGACCCGGCTTCTAAAAATAAAATTTAAAGAGGTTGATAGACCGCGAGATGAAAGTAGTCCTGAGATACCAGTCACACCCTTCGAATGTCTTCCGGTAATTTATGTCCTTCCTATCTCTGTGACTGCCTTCACCTCTACACTCCATCTCGCTCACTACGATCGGCTTCGGATCCACTCTGTTTACGCATACCCAGATTCAAACACTCGACTGTTGGACGTCGTTCTTTCTCTGTCTCTGGACCTTGCAATTGGAATGAACTTCCTCTTTCGTTTCGTCAAGTCTCCACACTCAGCTCTTTCAAGTCTGGCCTTAAAACCCACCTCTTCCCAAAATAGCCTCCCTTCCCTGCCTCTCCCTTGTCTTCAGTTTCTCCAGTTTTAGAGTTATGCGTGCGTGTGAATGACTGGTGCGAAAGCGCTTTGATTTGTCAGTCTGCACAAGATTCAGCGCTATATAAATACCATTATTCTTATTATTATTATTATTATTATTCCTAGGAGGCGCAGGGAGAGGCAAAAGCTGTTTAAAGGTATGTTTTCCATTGTGACGCTTGTGAATGATTTATACTATTCCTTGAGGGCATAGAAAAAATACTTCTAGATATTCACTCTCAATTCATGCCAAGCTGAGAATACTTTCATCATCAGTACCACTGGTTAGCAATTGAAATAATTTCCGTTGTAGACCCTCCTGGTTTTTTCGTGAATTAAGATGGCCACTTCCTTTCTGTTAGATTTTTTATTTCCTATTTAGTATTAACTCAAGCATTTTGGCAAAATCTGTATTTCTGTTTGTTCAGAAGGTGTGTACCACTGACGCCATTTTTCCTGAGTGAAAAGTTTCAGACAGGACTAAAGCTTCTCCGTGTTTCAATCCTTTGGGACTAAACAAAACCATGTTCAAGCTCACCACCTGCACTTACAATTGCTTTCGCTGCAAACGATTTGTTTCAAACATTGGATTTCTTCACTGAATAATTTGAACGGCAAACAGTGCTTACAGAGATACGGCGAGACAGCGAGAGACAGAAACAGAGAGAGACAGAGACATAGACAGATAGAGATAAACAGAAAAAAAGACAGAGGGAGAGAGAGTGGGGGAGAGGGAGAGAGAAAGAGAGAGACAGAGAGGAAGACTGAGAGAGACAAAGACAGAGAAAGAGACAGAGAGAGAGAGAGACAAAGACACAGAGAGAGAGAGAGAAAGACAGAGAGACCGGCAGAGGAAGATAGAGACAAAGACACACACACACACACACACACACACACAGAGTGACAGAGACAGAAACAAAGAGACAGACAGGCAGAGAGAAAGACAGACAGAGACACAGAGATGTACCTACAAAGAGACATTGACGAGACAAGCACGAACAAAGCGAACAGGTGAAATACGATAAGCGGAACTGCATGCATGACCTGCTCTCTGTACTTCCTCTTCTGTTCATCAAGTGACGCGAAACATTATATGGCCAGTGAACTATGACTGTTTTTTGATTGTTTCCTTTTTTTTCTTTTTTTCTTTTTTCTTTTTTCTTTTTTTTTTTCTTTTTTCTTTTTTTTTTCTTCTTTTTTTTTTTTTTTTTGTTTCTTTTTATTTGGTTCTGTTTGTTTGTTTGTTTGTTTGTTTGTTTGTTAGGTTTATTTGTTTGGTTGGTTTTCCTTCTCTTTTTTAATTTCTTTTTTGTTTGTTTGTTGGTTGGTTTGGTTTTTGTTTGGTTGGTTGATTGGTTTTGTGTGTGGGTTTTTTTTGTTGTTTTTTTTTGTTTTGGTTTGGGTTTTGTTTTTTTAGCAAAGAAAAGGTTCTTGCGACTGAGCTCCCGATGGTGTCTCGTCAAGTAAGACAGTACAGCCCAGTTTGCTAATATTTCCACTCCCCCCACCCCCCTTACCACCCCCATCCTCCTCCCAACCCACCGGTCACCAACCACCGCAACCTCCCTCCACCTCCACCTTCACCACCTCCACCTTCACCACCACCAACACCTACCCCCCTCTCCCTTTGTTCCCTATCTTCTCCCTCCACAACTTGCTTCCTGGTGCACGTCAGTGCTTTAGCAAACCATCTCCCTCCTCCTCCTCCTCCTCCTCCTCCTCTTCCTCTGCCGCCGCCGCCGCCGCCCTTCCGCTAGCTAATGCCTCCACCCACCCTGGTTCAGTTCTCTCTGTCTGTCTGTCTGTCTGTCTGTCTCTGTCTGTCTGTCTCTCTGTCTGTTAGTCTGTCGTTGCCTTCCTCAGTCTGTCTGTGTCTGTCTGTATGTCAGTCAGTCAGTCAGTCAGTCGGTGCCTCAATCTTGATCTCAACAGCAATCGTTCGGATTGATCTCTGCCGTCTCTCTCTGTGTCTTTGTTTCTGTCTGTCTGTGTTTCTGTGTTTCTGTCTGTCTGTCTGTCTGGGCTGTCTGTCTGTCTGTCTCCATCTATCTCTTTGTCTGTCTGCCTATATATATTAACCTAAAAGACACACACAACTGCGCACATACGCACGCGAGCTCGCAGACACGCACACACACGCGCGCGCGCGCGAGAACGCGCATACACACACACACGCACGCACACACACACACACACACACACACACACTTATGGATTCTAAGTCGATGATAACAGCCAAAGTATTGTATTGCACGAGGATTGTCAAAGCCTGTTGTTTGAACACACACACACACACACACACACACACACACACACACACACACACACACACACACACACACACACAATCAATCAATCAATCAATCAATCAACCAATCGATCAGTGAATAATATCACATAACAAAACATAAAACGAGACCAAAAAAAAAAAATATTGTGTGCAGTTACTGGGCTTTTATTCTTTTGACAGCTGATGATAAAGATGTATGCTCTTCAACGAAGCACTATCACCTTACTGAGATAACAGCACAGAGAGCTCACAGGTCAGGATACCAGTCTACATTCCATAATAATCATATGACATCACTTTTCCCCTCTAGTCCTGGGATTAAAGTTCAGCAGTCACACAAAGTGTTTGAAAGCTGACCAGGTCAGGCCAGAGAAATAAGTGAATAAAATGAATGTATAAATCGGTACATGTGTCACCAAAACTGCCTGTAAGTCTGCACTTTGGTCTGTCTCTCCACCACCATCACCACAACACCCATTCCCCCCTAGGTGGGTGTAATGTGTGTGTGTGTGTGTGTGTGTGTGTGTGTGTATGCGTGTGTGTGTGTTAACTATTAGCCAATGTT